>NC_052643.1:2617061-2706510 GCF_016161935.1 Mauremys reevesii
GAATAAGGTTTTAAAAATGTTTAAGAAACTTCACTTAAAATTAAATTAAAATGCAGAGCCCTGGACCGGTGGCCAGGACCCAGACAGTGTGAGTGCCACTGAAAATCAGCTGGCGTGCCGCCTTCAGCACACGTGCCATAGGTTGCCTACCCTGGTATAGATTGACCTAACCCTGATCCTGTAACTCGGTTACCCAGGCAGCCCAAGGCTTTAGCTTGGTTAGGGAACATGGCTAAGGTCCTACCTACACTACAGTTTTTAACTCTCTCATAACCTGATTCTGTTCTATTCTAGATAGGTTCTTATGGTGCATTTATCACAGTAGTGTCAGAGTGCTTTCCAGCAGTGCATTAAGCAAGGTGACTAACATCTGTCACATATCTGAAATCACATCAGGATAACCATGTTGTAGCTTGGTCCCCCGACTCAGTTATTTTGTGGTGCAGATAGGGTCCTAGTTGTCAGCTCAAATGATGATGGCCATAACTGTTTGCAAATGATTTCAAATACATTTAAAAGCCCCAATGAGAATGGAGCCTAAGTGGTGTTTGTGATCCTAGTGGGCTATTCTGATCACTTTTTCCTGTGATGGATTTGATGGATCACGCAAGGCTATAAAAGAAAAACATATACTTTAGTAACATCTTTTATGAAAAGTTCCTCTATGGAATTTTAGTTGCTGGGAGGATTCTATTAGAGATTTAATGTATTGGGGATATCTCTCTCCAGAACAGGACTTTGGAGTCACCAAAGAAAAACTGACACCCAGATTTTATACTTGTCCTGAGCATGATGGGCAGGATTTTGAGAGTTTAATCAATGCCGTGTAGATGCCCATGTGGTGTAGAGGGGATCAGTAAAACACCTAATATCAGTATCCCTCACTATTGTGTCTCAGGGTTTGTCTACATATGTCGGGGTTCCCTCCCTACTCTGAACTTTGGGGTACAGATGTGGGGACCCACATGAAAGACCCCCTTACGCTTATTTCTAGCAGCTTAGGTTTAAAAACTTCCCCAAGACACAAATCCCTTCCTTGTCCTTGGACGGTATTGCTGCCACCACCAAGTGAGTTAGACAAAGATTCAGGAAAAGGATCACTTGGAGTTCCTATCTCCCCAAAATATCCCCCCAAGCCCCTTCACCCTTTCCGGGGGAGGCTTGACAATAATATACCAACCAATAGGTTAACCAGGTGAGCACAGTCCAGACCCTTGGGTTTTTAGGACACTAAAAACCAATCAAGTTCTTAAAAGAAGAACTTTATAATAAAGAAAAAACTAAAAGAAGCACCTCTGTAAAATCAGGATAGAAGGTAATTTTACAAGGTAATAAGATTTAAAACACAGAGGATTCCCTTCTAGGCTCAACTTCAAAGTTACAAAAAGCAGGAATAAACCTCCCTCTTAGAATAGGGAAAAGTCACAAGCCAAAACAAAAGATAATCTAATGCATTTCCTTGCTATTACTTACAATTTTTGTAATCTTAGATGCTTATTTCAGGTAAGGTTTTAGGAGATTTTTTTTTCCTTCCCTGGTCCTTCTCTGTCCGAGAGAGAAATACAAAGAGAACCCAAACAAAACCTCCCCCGCAGATTTGAAAGTATCTTCTTTCCTTATTGGTCCTTTTGGTCAGGTGCCAACCAGGTTATTTGAGCTTCTTAACCCCTTACAGGTAATGGAGGGATTTTATGCTACCCTTAGCTGTATGTTTATGACAACATACCACTTAAGTCGATGTAAGCTATGTTGTTTAGGGGTGTGAACCCCCCCCCCCGAGCAACATAAGTTACATTGACTTAAAGCTGTGTGTACGCTTTGCTATGTCACCATGAGACACTCTCCCAACAACATAGCTTCTGCCTCTCATTGTGGTGGAGTAATTTCGTTGATGGGAAAGTACTTTCCTGTCAACGTAATGCATCTTTACCAGATGTGCTACATCAGCACCGCTGCAGCACGGTAGTGAAGACAAGCCCTCAAACTCTTGATGTAGTCAACTCCCTATAACCAGAGACACGAGCCATTTGCTGTGGCAGATGAAAACCTTGACATATCTTCTTAATGTTTGAAGTTGAAGACGCAGCTATGGGGCAGCTCAGAGTAGGGGAGCAGGGCACCATGTGACACTGGAGATGCCTGAGCTAAGCAACAAACTCTTGACTTTAGTTCCTGTTGCATATAGTCTGTTTCCTGGTTACAGCCAAATACAGCTGCCTGCTACATTACAGCTGTGTAATGGGGTGGGGCAAAGCCTAATTATTGAGCACCTACTGAGCATGGTGCATCCTCCAAGTTGGTGGGAGATGTGGGTGCTCAGCAGGTGCACAGCACCCCTCAGGAGTTGCTTCAGAGTGCTGTTCTGTAGCTGGCAGTGAGATTTTTGCTGTAGTGTCCCATTATGCACATAACTGCTTTTTCCTCTTTTCATATGCAAAGCGTGTGCAGTCCTCGGGCTCCTGGAAAGTTTCCAGAGTGGTCTGTGGAGTTTCAGAGTCTAGTGTTCCTACTGTAACCTGTGTTCATGGATCCATAGATTTTAAGGCCAGAAGGGACCGTTCCGATCATTGTGTTGTGCTCTTCCTGCTTGCAGCTGAAGGAGCACCCAGAGAAGGGGGTGTATGTGAAAGGACTCTCCCTGCACACCGTGCACAGCGTGGCCCAGTGCGAGCGCATCATGGAGACGGGTTGGAGAAACCGAGCAGTGGGCTACACCCTGATGAACAAGGATTCTTCCCGCTCCCACTCCATCTTCACCATCAACATGGAGATCTATGTTGTAGGTAGGTGCCAGATTCCTGGGTCAGGCCTTTGGGAGACTGAGCATAGAACCAGCCTGTGCAATCTGGTGGATAATCCCAGAATAAAAACTGGTGCTTGAATACAGCTGAGCAAATCGTTGATTTTTCTGTTTTATTGCTGAACCACAGTATCTGTGGGGAAAAAATCGGTTTGTTTCTAAATGAAACTGAATGGGTTTTTTGAGTTTTTTTCACCAAAACAAAAACTGAAAACATTCCATGTGGGTCCAAATTAAATGTTTTGAATGTCTGTTCAAATGGACATTTTCAAAATGTTTTGTTTTGATTTTTTCTAAGGTATTTTGACCTTTTCAAAAATGTTGTTGTCTGGTTTTTTTGGCCAAAACAATTTGTTAAATTTGACCAACATTTGCAAACGGTTTCAGAGCCCTTGAAAAATGCATTTTTCAGTGACTGTATTATTTGCTGAAAATTTTCCCAGTTCTAGTCTTGAATGATTTTAGGTCTAGAATGAGAGCTGTGCCTTGGCACCAACATTCACTACAATGCAAAGTGACTGAGTATTTTTTAAATGTTTTTTCCCTTGCTCACCTGTGGAGGGAGGGGGACAAGTGTCCTACACATTGTTTGGGAGCATATTTCCCTCTGTTTTTCTTCTAAAATCCTTATTTGATGCTGTTGAGAGCTGCTGGACTGACAGCCCCGGTGCCTGAATTGGACTTGGAATTCATAGATTGTAAAGCTGGAAGGGGCCATTATTCTCATAGAGTCAGAATCATAGAAATGTAGAGTTGGACAGGACCTGGAGAGGTCATCAAGTCCAGCCCCCTGTCCTGAGGCAAGACCAAAAAAACCTAGACTGTCCCTGACAGGTGTTTGTCCAACCTGTTCTTAAAAAGCTCCCATGATGGGGATTCCACAATCTGCCTTGGAAGCCTGTTCCAGTACTTAACTATCCTTATAGTTAGAAAGTTTTTCCTAATATCTAATCTAATCTCCTTTACTGCAGATTAATCTAATTACTTCTTGTCCTGCCTTCACTGGACATGGAGAAGGAAAGGTTACTTACCTTCCTGTAACTTGAGTTCTTCGAGATGTTTTGTCCTTATGAGTGCTCCACTGCAGTACGCATGCACACCTCTAACTAGTCTGACCTCCTGCTTAACACTGGCCAGAGAACTTCACCCAGTTCTTCCTGCACTGAACCTACGAACTTTTGATTGAACTACAGCATATCTTTTAGACAGATACCTAATCTCAGTTAAAAGATCCCAGGGAAAGAGAATCCCTAGGTAGTCTAATCCAGTGGCGAATTACTTTCACTGTCCAAAAAATGTGCATTTTATTTCTGGTTTGGATTTTCCTGACTTCGGCTTCTAGCCACTGGACTTTCTTTACTCAATAAAGTATGGCTAGAAACAGGGCAAGTTGCCCCTAGATATCACCATGCCAGTGTGTCTCAACCTGACACACCTGAAGGGCCACCTTTAGGAGTGAGAGAGGAGTTCAGTCTCCTATGCTCCATTCAGTCCTTGGCCTCTGCTGAGTGCTAATAGTCTGGTTTTATTTCCTTCATCTGTTCTCCATTCATGGGAAATTTGCACAATGTCTTCCAACTGTAATGGCAGATGCTGCTGATAGTCCCTCATTTCCATGTATAGAGAATTTACTCACCAAACATTTACTGAAAATGGGGGAATGAGGAGGACCTCAGAATAACCCAATTAGCTGATCACGTGGGTGTTAACCGTGCCTTGATTTGCTGAACCAGATCCTGCTTCACCAACTTCTATAATATGGGACCCTCAAATCCTGACGTTAGCCTAAGAATCAAAAGTAAATGCTTACTCTCCTCTCGTGTTCCAGACAGGGCTTGGGTTGCAGTCTAAGTTGGAATTATTTGTCTTGTTTAGAGGCTTTCAAAAAGTGGTACCTCTGTTTTTGCAGCCCAAACTAACAGGGTGAGAATGGCTTGTCATTTAATTAACTTATTAGGGAAGCCCCCTGCATTCCATGGCAAGCTGGGCCTAAATTCTGTTTCAGTGTCTCTGGATTTTGCAGTGCTGTAGTGCAGCAGACTGGAAATTCTGCATCCGTTTCATTTACATTTGAGATTGGACGTTTTTACTGGCTTTAACACGACAGTCATAATCCAAACAGTATACTGGCCTCTGCTATTTATTTTGAAATTAAATTACATTTGTTTTACACTTTGCTCATGTTTTCAGTTTTTATGCCTCAAGATTTGTTATTGGCGATCCAGAGCAGCATAGTAGAAGATGGAGGAGAGAGGAGGGTGAAATATGATATTTTGGCAGCTGTATATTGGACAGTCTGAGTTTGGGGCAATTGGGGAGGTGTAGGAGCAAATTTGGGATTGTGGAATAAGCACATTAGCTGGATGTTTCTACTTAAATGACCGTCAGTCAAATAGTTAACAAAGTTGATATTTAAACTGTCATCTTTAGGTTTCAGATTGGACCCCCATTAAGATGAATGGGGAAGATCAAGCTGTCTGCAGTCTTGGGAAGAAACACAGCATCACTTACTTATAGTTCATATTTTTAAGATTCCCTTCACAACCATGAGATCTACAAAGACTTTTTAATGCACGTTTAGATTCCAGAGTGAAAATATGCAGCAAATAGTAGATTCTGTGGCTGCAGATTTATGAAATACACAGGTCCCTTCCCATTAGTCCAGTGTTTCTCAAAGTGGGGTCGCCGCTTGTGTAGGAAAAGCCCCTGGAGGGCCGGGCCAGTTTGTTTACCTGTCCCGTCCGCAGGTCCGGCCGATTGCGGCTCCCACTGGCCACGGTTCGCCGCTGCAGGCCAATGGGAGCTGCTGGAAGGGGCGCAGGCCGAGGGACTTACTGGCTGCCGCTTCCAGCAGCCCCCATTGGCCTGCAGCGGCAAACCGTGGCCAGTGGGAGCCGCAATCGGCCGGACCTGCGGACGTGACAGGTAAACAAACTGGCCCGGCCCTCCAGGGGCTTTCCCTACACAAGCGGCGACCCCAGTTTGAGAAACACTGCATTAGTCCTCTCTGAGCCTTCAAAGGAACGGGTGCTTTCCCCCTTGATTTGGTGGGAGGGAAGAAGTTTTAGACTTGTCTCATGCTTCTGCTGCCAGAATTAGTTGATGGACTAGAAGAGAATTAGACAGTGACAGCCTGGCTTTCCAACCTGCTTGCAGGCATTTTAGCAAGAGTCTGGGGACTTGTTACACCAGGGAAACTAACCCAGTAGTTGTATTGATTGAAACAAACAAGCTCCTTGGGTACAATTACTGGCAGGAGCCAAAACAACTACTTAAATTTTAATTGCCAGTTGCTACTTACAAACCCCCACTCTTCAGAGAGTCCATTTGCCCCAGGGCTCAGAAAGGACAGTCAGAAGGGGTGGCACTATATTCAAACTCCACCTATTTTCCCCAGTTTCACCCACAATCCCTGAGCTGCCAGATGTTTCTGCCAGAATGATCAGTGATGAAATAGCTAGCAGTGCTTTATGTCATAATCATTAGGGTTCAGTGTCAACACTCCACTGTGATGAATAGGCAGTTAACTTCTTGGAGCTGTTGTTTCTGTCTGTCTAACTGAGAACTCAGCTTTCACAGAGTGCATCAGTTTATGCTTTGTTGACATTTGGAAGGTTTTCTTCACAGCCTTAATGGCTAGAGACTAATTTTTTGAAATGAAAGTTTAGATTTTGCAGATATTGATGGGGCCATCACAGTAGTGCTGACCCTGTCGAATCCTTGATGCACTCCGTTGTCAGCCTCATGCTGTTCTAGCAGCTTGTGGCCAGTTTTACTCTTAAACCTGGGTTCGTGATGGCTGGGAATAGCAGGGAAAGGGATGTTTGAAATGAAAGATGATCCAGCACTTAGGGTGGTAACCTGGCACATGGGAGACCTGGATTCAGTTGTCTGCTCCATCACAGACTTCTTATGTGGCCTAGGACAGGTCATTTAGTCTCTCTGGACCACAGTTCCCCATCTGTACAGTTGGATACTAGCCCTGCTCAGCTTCATGGTGGTGAGAATGAATCCATGAAAAATCATGAGGTGCTGTGATACTGTGATAATAGGGGCTACATTATCCACCATAGGTAGAGTTTGCAAAGTCTGACTTCCTAGCCTACTTTTTATTCACTGGAGAATCACCCCCCTTTTGTTTTATTTTCCTTAGTTCATTGAATGAGCATTTGCTACATTTATTCACACTCATTCACACATTAGCATATTTTCATAAAATCATATGGAGTGCAACGTCACAGTCACCTCAGAGTCCTGGCCCACCCTGTCCACTATCCCACCTCTAGCTATGGACATTGCTGCTGAAGCTTTAGAGGAAGGTGATCCCTCCCCTTCAAAAAAAAAATACAGAATACATGGGTGTGGGGGGAGGAATTCCTTCCTGAGCCCATTACACTTAGCATTATTGTGGGGTGAAAGGTAGGAAGGAAATGTTACAGAGGGGAGGGTCACTTCCTGGTCCCTGGTAAACAAGGTGTTAACTTCAGCTTAGCTCTTGGCTTCCTCATGCAGTGGTACTCAGGGGGAGAGCTGTAAATTGGTTCCTTAGGAGGCAAAGGGGCAGAATCCTTTAGGAAGGTCAGGCTCAAGGGACTGGGCTGAATCCCAATCTGGGAGTTTTCTTGTTTTCTGCTTATACTTTCCATTGTCCGTTGAGGAGGAGCAGACTTTGACAGTGCACGTCTCTCCTCCTGCTGAGTCATTTCACCAGCTTCTAAGCAGTGAAACTTGAACCTTGGAGAGTGTTTGCAGCCCCCCTTGGGATGCCAGGAACCCACATGGTGACGTCTTGATAGTGCTTGTTTCCCTGGTGAGGGGCACTTCCTGTGTCTGTGCACCACAGGCAGCCCTATGAGCATCACCATACACTGAGGCAGCTTTGATTCAGGCCTAGAGAGAAGCTGTAGGCTGGAAATTGAACTAAATATTGCTTCCAGGCTTCTTGGTTCCCCCAAGCCTTTCCCGGTAGTCCACTTGAACAGATCCTCCTCTCTGGCCATTCACATCCTCTGCTGCTTGTACTGCCCATGTGTTTCTTCCAGCCATGCTGATTTCCTACCCCATTGACTCTTGACTCTCATTTCCATTCTCCCTTATCTCCACCCCTTTAACTTCTCTCTCCCTGCCTGGCATTGATCATTTAACTCCATGAAACATCCTGGGGGACATAGTTTGTATGAAAGAACCTGTACAAGGTAAGAGTCTCAATCCTGCACGGTGCTGAGTGTCTTCTGCAAAATTCTGTGTACCCTCATCTTCCATTGAAGCCTATGGGAAGTGAGAGTGCTCACGGGATCAGAATCTAAAGCTGTTCAAGAAGTTTTGCTGTGTATTCTGGGAACCAGGGCCCTGATTCAGCAAAATAGGTAAGCACATGATTTCAATGGGACTCAAGCCTGTGTTAGAAGTTATGCATGAGTATATGTGCTCTTCTGAATCGGGGCCTATGTGCATATGAAGTCTAGGGCCCAAATTGATATGTAATGCCTAAGGGCAAGAGGCCTGGTCCTTGTCTGGTGAAGTTGCTTCTTCTTAAAAGAACCCAATCCCACATTGTTTTCTTGCAGATGAGAGAGGGCAGGATCACCTGAGGGCTGCAAAACTCAACCTGGTGGATCTGGCTGGAAGCGAGAGGCAGTCCAAAACCGGAGCCACAGGGGAGCGTCTCAAAGAAGCCACCAAAATTAACCTCTCTCTCTCAGCTCTGGGCAATGTCATCTCAGCCCTGGTAGATGGCAGGTGCAAACACATCCCCTATCGAGACTCAAAGCTGACCCGGTTGCTGCAGGACTCCCTTGGAGGAAACACCAAGACCCTCATGGTGGCCTGCCTGTCTCCTGCTGATAACAACTACGACGAGCCTCAGCACTTTGCGCCACGCCAACCGGGCAAAGAACATCAAGAACAAGCCCCGTATCAATGAGGATCCCAAAGATGCTCTGCTGAGGGAGTATCAGGAGGAGATCAGGAAGCTGAAGGCCATTTTGGCTGAACAGATGAACACAAATAACTTGTCAGGTATGATGCCCTTGAACTGCTCCAGAGTTGCTTTATCATTGGCCAGAAAATTACACCTTAAATATACAGAGTGCACATTGGCATTTCTCCCCAACCTCCCTTCTGCCTATTGGGGAAGGCTCTCTTCAGCCCAACACCAGCAGCTTTGGCCTTTGAGTTGGGTGGGAGGGATAGGGGTAAGGATGGGAGCAGTCTGTTTTCAGATGGGGGGAGACTTTAGGGAGGGGAGCAGCCTCTAGGACCCATCCTCCATACTGCTGGATAGGAGCAGCCTTTCATGTAGGGGCTAAGACTCTATGGCCTTTCTTCCTTCCCTGCCCCAGCCAGAACCAACCTTCAAGAGAGCAGGCAATGTCCATGCCCGCTTTGCCTCCCTACTGTTGATCCTCCTCCTGGGCCTGAGGTTATGTTAGGTGGCCACATTAAGTGGTACTCCTGCCTTTTCTCTGAGGATAACTAAGGGAAGGGAGCTGCATAGGGGCTATGAAGCTTGAGAAGCACAAGTTCACAAGATCACTGCTCCATTTAACCAGACATCTTGCTTGCATCCCGTAGCTTTAGGCTTGGGTGAAGAGGCAGCATTCTCCAGCCGTTAGAGCAGAGGACTAGACATCAAGACTCTTAGGTTCTGTTCTCAGCTCTGATGCTAATTCTCTGTCTAGGGCAAGTTGCATAATATTTGTGTGCCTCAATATCCCCATCTGTAAAATGGGGGTGTAGTGAGGCGGCCTGGCTCCCGACCGCCCCAGAGAGAGAGGAACCAGAACAGCCACCTCAGTGGGCGGAGCCGCCTCAGTGGGCGGAGCCACCGCCGCCTGTTCCCGCCCCCCGGAAGTCAAGGGGCGGGACAGGAAGTATAAAAGCCCGGCCTCAACCCTCAGTTAGAGCCCAGCGGCCGGAGAGGACGGACGCTCCTGTTCAGGCTCCTGACTGGCCGAGCCTGCCCAGAGCCAGGTACCCGGACGCGGACGGACCAAGCCTCCCTCGAGCAAGGTACCCGGACGCCGGACGGACCAAGCCTCCTCGATCCAGTTACCCAGAGGTGGACTGGCCGAGCCTGCCCCGAGCCCGGTACCCCGAGGAGCTGCCCGAGCGTTCCCGTGACCCGAGTCCAGAGGAGCAGCCCGACTTAGACCGCTTTCAGCACACCGAGGAGCCCATGATATGGGACCCCGCTGCCGAACCCAGCGACGAGCAGGTACCCGAGGAGGGGGAGATGGAATGCAGCCCGGGGGTAGCCGAACCCTGTCCGGCTGAGGGCACTGACGTGCCCATGTCAGTGTGTTGCGGCCAGGATCCCCACTGACTGCAGCGGATCCACGCCGCTGTTAGGGCCCCGGGCTGGGACACAGTGGAGTGGGTGGGCCTGTGTCCCCCCTGCCACCCCACTCACGGGTGGCAGCCTCCCCCTCCTACCAGCGTTCAGGCAGAGAAGCCTGCACTTACCTGGGCTTCCTGAACTGCTGTCACAGCTCAGTTCCTGCTACAAGGACCTGAGCCTTGAGCTATTGTTTGTTGCCCCGCCCTGACTGAGGGCCTGGGCCTCCTGAGACTGATGCCGCTGCTTAGCTCCTGCTACAAGGACCTGAGCCTTGAACTATAGTTTATTGCCCCACCCTGGGGCTTACTGACTATTGTGGCTTAGTTCCTGCTACAAGGACCTGAGCCTTGAACTATAGTTTATTGCCCCACCCTGGGGCTTACTGACTATTGTTGCTTAGTTCCTGCTACAAGGTCCTGAGCCTTGGACTATTGTGTGTTGCCCCACCCTGACCTAGGGCTGGGCTTACTGACTCTTGTGGCTCAGCTCCTGAGACAAGGACCTGAGCCCCTGGGACTATTGTTTGTTGCCCCACCCTGACCTAGGGCTGGGGATTACTGAACTATTATTATTGCTCAGTCCCTGATGCAAGGACCTGAGCCCTGAACTGTTATTGCTCAACTCCTGACGCAAGGACCTGAGCCCTGAACTGTTATTGCTCAGCTCTTGACGCAAGGACCTGAGCCCTGAACTGTTATTGCTCCGCTCCTGATGCAAGGACCTGAGCCCTGAGCTATTATTGTTGCTCAGCTCCTGCTGTAAGGAGCTGAGCCTAGAACGGCTGTGTTTGGTGCCCCGCCCTGATTAAGGGCCGGGGCTTAGCTTGTTAACTTTGTGTTACTACTCAGCTTGCAGGGGACCTGAGCTCCCTGGATTCTTGGGTGCTGCCCCGCCCTGAGCTAGGGCTTGGGGCTTACGGCCTCGGTAACTGCTCAGCTCCGGCTGCCAGGACCGGAGCCTAGACCTAGTGTCTGCTGTCCCGCCCTGACTGAGGGCTGGGACTCATTGTAGGAACTGTGTGCCTTCTGTTCCGCCCCTGCTTGAGGGGCAGAACCCCAAAACCCTTCAGAACCCGGAGACTGATAGGGGCCGAGTAGTGAGGCGGCCTGGCTCCCGACGGCCCCTGAGAGGGCACGGCCCCAACCTCGGACTATTACACGGGGTGAGAATGATCCCCCTCCCTGAGTGAATAGCTAGATGAAAACCAGGGACAGGAAGACTCCAATTAGCACTGTATTCCAAGCATCTCTCACTCTTGCATTTACTGCCATAACCCTTTCACATCACTGCAGACCTGTACTGCTCTCAGAAATGTGATCCAGTGTCCAGGGAACAATGTCTTTCTGTGTTGAAGGGTTTAGAGTGTCCTACGCGGTAAACTACTTCCCACTGCCAGTCTGGCCACAGGCAAAGATCATACCATTGTAGCCCTCAGTTACATCCTGGAAAATAATAGTAATAATATCTAGACTAGACTAGAATTATCTTCAGCCTTTTACATACTTGGAACCAAGCTGTTTAAAACTCTGTCCTTCCACACAGCAGTGACTTTCTCTCAGGTGCAGCCCCAGCACAGAGCATTCTCTATCAGTGTGGACTGTATCCTATTAGCACATTTTAAAGGAATGTCTAGGCCAGAGGTCTCAAACATGCAGCCCGTGGGCCACATGCGCCCCAAGGTTATTTTCTGAAGCCCGCGAGGTCCTCGCAGCCCCCGCCGCCTCCTCAGCATTCAGCTAGAGCGGCTCCGGCCCGACGCGCACCGGGGGCAGGGTAGGCTCCCTGCCTGCCTGCCCTGCCCCCACGCCACTCCGGGAAGCGGAAGGAATGTGAGGGAAGAGAGGTGCAGGGGGGGGGTGTTGATGTTGCTTCAGGCACCGCCCCCAGCAGCCCCCATTGGCTGCAGTTCCCCATTCCTGGCCCTTGCTCCCCCACGTTCCAGCCGCTTCCTGGAGCGGAGCAGCATGGGGCAGGGCAGGCAGGCACGGAGCCTGCCCTGCCCCCCTGGTGCGTGCCGGGCCAGAGCCCACTCCCCGAGCCCCTCCTGCAGTCGAACCCCCTGCCCTGAGCCCCTTGCCGCACCCAGCACCCTGACCCCCAGACACACCCCTCCTGCACCCCCACCCACTGCCCTGAGCCCCCGGCGGCACCCAGCACCCGGCCCACAGCCCAGGGCCCCCTGCTGCACCCCTCCTGCACCCCGATCCCTGCCCTGACCCCGCCACACCCCTCACCCCTCCTGCACCCTAACCCACTGCCCTGAGCCCCTGCTGCACCCCGATCCCTGCCCTGACCCCTGCCGCACCTCACCCTCCTGCATCCCACACCCCAACCCACTGCCCTGAGCCCCTGCCACACCCCATGCCCCTCCTGTACCCCCTGGGGGCAGGGAGGGGCAGAGTTGGAGTGGGGTTTCGGAGAAGGGGTTGGAATGGAGGCAGGGAAGGGGTGGGAAGAGGTGAGGCAGAGGCGGGGCCTCATGGAAGGGGTGGAGTGGGGGCAGGGCCGAGGACAGCAGGGGGGAGGTGTCAGTAATGTAGCCCTCGGGCCAATGTACTAATCCTCATGTGGCCCTCGTGGTCATTTGAGTTTGAGACCCCTGGTCTAGGCTGACACATTCCCTATCATCTGTTAGCCTCTTTCTGTTGGTTAGTTGCCAAATGATCTGTGGACAGTCCTCTGTTGTATGTGTGAGTAATCTTTCACCTTTCCTTAGGTCTGTTACCTGCTGAGACTGCTCAGCTGGAAGTGAAGCCAGCTCTCCTACCTGAACCCCAGCCAGATGTCGAGGCAGAGAAGCAGCTGATCAGAGAAGTAAGCCAGGGAGCGTGACCCCCAAGTTACTTCCTGCTGGGGGTTGTCCACTTTTACAATCCTCAGCACAACTGTAGTGCAAGGGGAACTGTGTGACCTTCTTGGTACACCTCTCCCCACGCACCTCAATCTTTGGTCTTGTACCATAGACAAAACCTGTGTTGTTGGAGACCATGTTACAATACCACTGTTTCCCAACATTGTTTCATTTTGCTTTGGAGATGGGATGGAACTGGGTTCCCAGCTTGGGTCAATTTGCATTGTAGACGTGCCTTAGCTTTCAGCACTCCCTGCTATTCTAGTGTGGAATCTCCTGTCAGCAAGGGGCTCAGCGAATCTGATCTGACCAACTATTGGGCCAAATCCTGAGCCTCCTACTTGCTTCTTAGTTAGACTAAACTCCCAACGACGTCAGTGCTGCTGGTTGCTTAGGTGATCATTAATGAGATATAGAACCTCTCGGTTCTTCTTCGAGTGCTTGCTCATATCGATTCCAGTTAGGTGTGTGCGCGCCGCGTGCACATTCGTCGGAAGATTTTTACCCTAGCAACACTCGGTGGGTCGGCTGGGCGCCCCCTGGAGTGGCGCCGCTATGGCACCAGATATATACCCCTGCCAACCCATCCGCCCCTCAGTTCCTTCTTACCGCCCGTTTCGGTCGTTGGAACAGTGGAGCGCGGCTTAGCTGACCTCCACTTCCCTAGCTACTCGTAGTTCTCTCGTTCCTTGTTGTGTATATAGTTAAAAACTTTTAATATAATTCACTTTAGTTTATTACTTTATAGTATATTTAGTATAATATTAGTTAAGAGGGGTTTGGGAATAGCCCTTCCCGCACTCCAGTGCCGGGGCCCATGCCCGGTTCACCAGGTTTCAAAACCGTGCTTGGCCTGCCGCAGGTCGATGCTGACAGGAGACCCACACGACTCCTGTCTGAAGTGCCTCGGGGAGTCGCACCTGACAGCTAGGTGCCACATTTGCAAGGCTTTTAAGCCAAGAACAAAAAGGAGCAGGACATTAGGCTAAAGCAGCTCCTCATGGAGGCGGCTCACGCCTCAGCCTTCAGCACCGAGCGCTGGTCAGTCTTCGAACAGAAGCACCTCCTTGGCACCGGACCACGCCGGTACGGCCAAGGCTCCTCGGCACCACCCGTCGATGGCACCGAGGCCGGCTCGACGTCGCTCCCTCTCCCCGAGGTCAAGAAAATCTAAGACTCCTGCTGCTTCCGTGCCACCTGCACCGCAGCCAGAGAGCTCATCCAAGTCGGACCGCCCGCGCCGACACCCGCCACGGCACCGACGACGTCTGCACCGTCGATTCCGGTCCCACAAGGGCCATCGAGTCTGGTGCCTGTCAGCTCCCCGGCTAGACCCGTGGTAGAGCTTAATATCCCATCCACGCCAGAGACATACTCAACAGCGAGGGATCTGATTTTGATGACAGAGTCGATGCTGCCTCCGCCCCCGGCACCGCCGGTGCGGGCGATACAGTCTATAGGCAAGCCGGCCTTGATTCGGCCACCCTCTGTTGGCACAGCAGACCGGCACCATTCTAGATCACGGTCCCGCAGATGTTCCAGGTCCCGACGGCGCTTCCGCGCCCATTGCCGCTCACTGTCCCGGCACCGTTGTCCTCTGCGGTACCAGTTGCACTCGCGGCTCCAGTCAGCATCCCGGTCGCCGGCCCGATATTCTCGGCACCGCTCCAGGCACCGTGACTCCCGTAGCCGCTCCCGATGCCAAGCCTCGAGATCGCGGTCGACCTCCCGGCACCGTTCCGGTCGCAGGTCCCGATCTCGTTCCCGGTACCGGTATGCCTCCCGGTGGTGCCAAGTAGAGCTAGGCCTGCTAGAGATATGGACTCTGCTCAGGGCCTCTCCGCTCCTCCATGGCCTTCCAGCCACGCTTCAGAGTCGTCCCGCGCGGACAGCTATTATGCGCAGGACCGTGAGTTTGATGTGCCCACCGGGGTCTTCCAAGAGGGACAGGCCCAGGACCTAGGCCCACACCTGTGGTCCTTCTGGACGCCTTGGGCGTACCACCAGGCCCAAGGGGCACCAGTAGTCCCGTCCCGCTCGGCACCATCAGAGCACCGGGTGCCAGAGGCGACAATCAGCCGTCCGCCTCGCTGGTACGGAGGAAGCTCCAGTCCACCCACCGGACTCCCCAGTCCCACTGGAGCAGGAGGTTGCTCAGGAGCAAGAGGCCACGCAGGACCCTCTCGTCCCAGG
Organism: Mauremys reevesii; assembly: GCF_016161935.1. NCBI lineage: Eukaryota > Metazoa > Chordata > Testudines > Geoemydidae > Mauremys > Mauremys reevesii. The sequence continues at coordinate 2,632,245 of NC_052643.1, forward strand.
TGTCTCCTCTTCCTCTTCTCCCGACGAGGCGGTGGCAGGGACATCCTCCTCGGGCCCTCCTCCAATCGACCTGAGGGCCCACCAGGACCTCCTCAGGAGGGTAGCACTCAACATGAACCTCCAGGTAGAGGAGGTCCCAGAGGTGGAGGACCCGGTGGTGAGCATTCTGTCGGCTGATGCTCCCACCAGAGTGGCCCTACCGTTTATTCGTACCATCCAAGCCAATGCCGACACTATATGGCAATCGCCGGCCTCAATCCCACCTACGGCCAGGGGAGTCGAGCGTAAATATATGGTGCCCTCTAGGGGGTACGAGTATTTATATGTCCATCCTCCTCCCTGCTCACTGGTCGTTCAATCGGTTAATGAGAGGGAACGCCGTGGCCAGCAGGCGGCAGCCCCAAAATCGAAGGAGGCTAGGCGAAAGGACCTGCTCGGCCGTAAGGTGTACTCAGCGGGCACCTTACAGCTCTGGGTGGCGAATCAACAAGCCCTCCTCAGCCGCTATAATTACAAAACATGGGTGGAGGTGGGGAGATTTACGGAACTACTCCCTCAGGATTCCTGCCAGGAGTTCGCGGCCTTCTTGGAGGAAGGAAAAAAGGTGGCCAGAACTTCCCTCCAAGCCTCGCTCGATGCAGCCGACTCAGCAGCCAGGACTCTGGCCTCAGGTGTTGCCATGAGGCGTATCTCATGGCTTCACGTTTCCAACCTCCCACCCGAGTTGCAGTACACCATCCAGGACTTGCCGTTCGATGGTAAAGGCCTCTTCTCGGAGAAGACTGACCCTAGGCTGTAAAGCCTGAAAGACAATAGGGTCATAATGCGTTTGCTAGGCATGCACACGCCAGTGACCCAATGCAGACCCTTCTGCCCCCAACCTCCCCGTCCATATTTTGTGCCTAGAAACAGGCAGGACTTTGACAGGCGGCACGGCCGAGGTGGGCGTAGACACCAATCAGGACCCCAAAGGGCCAAAATCAAGGTCCCTCGAAACCACCAGCGGGACCAAAATCTAACTTTTGAAGGTGCGCCCGAGGACGGCGTACCAAGTACAGGCCAGGATCCTTCTCCTCCCTTCTCCAACCATCTCTCCTACTTCCTCCCGGCGTGGTCCCAGTTAACCTCGGACCTCTGGGTCCTACGCACGGTGGAATATGGATACCACCTCCAATTTGTTTCAGCCCCACCCTCCCACCCCGTCCCTCTTCAGGGACCCCTCTCACGAGCAATTCCTCTTGCAAGAGGTGCGGTCGCTCCTCGCCATGGGAGCTATAGAGGAGGTGCCAAAGAATGAAAAGGGCAAGGGGTTTTACTCCCGTTATTTCCTAATCCCCAAGTCGAAGGGTGGTCTCAGACCCATCCTCGACCTGCGAGGACTCAACCAGTTTATGGTAAAGTTGAAGTTCCGTATGGTATCCCTGGGGACCATTATCCCGTCCTTGGATCCTGGAGATTGGTATGCCGCCCTCGATATGAAGGACACACATTTTCATATCACCATTTTTCCTCCGCACAGGAGGTACCTCCGTTTCGTAGCCGACCATCAGCACTTCCAGTTCAGTCCTGCCCTTTGGCCTTTCCACAGCCCCAAGGGTATTCACGAAGTGCATGGCCGTGGTCGCTGCATATCTCCGCCGACGTCGGATACACGTGTTTCCGTATCTGGACGATTGGCTCCTCTGGGGGACCTCCGAGACACAAGTCGCCCAGCATGTGGGCATCGTCAGGGACCTATTCACTCGTCTAGGCCTGGTGATCAATATAGAGAAGTCCTCTCTGGTTCCCACACAGAGGTTAGACTTCATAGGAGCGACCCTAGACTCCAATCTCACCAGGGCCTGCTTACCACAGCCGCGGTTTCAAGCAATGGCAACAATCATCCGCGGTCTGCAGAATTTCCCAACGACCTCGGTTCGCACTTGTCTCGGTCTCTTGGGCCACATGGCGGCATGGATGTTCGTAACCAAGCACACCAGGCTCTGCCTCCGTCCGTTACAAACTTGGCTCAACTCGGTATACCGCCCGAGCAGGGACTCAATAGACACAATAGTCACCATTCCCCCGAGCACTCTAGGCTCTTTAGACTGCTGGCTGACTCCCTCCCTGGTGTGTGCAGGGCTACTGTTCCATCCGCCTCAGCCCTCAGTGTCCCTGACGACGGACGCGCCTTCTCTCGGCTCGGGCGCGCACCTCGGGAGCCTTCATACACAAGGCCTCTGGTCATCTCAGGAGCTGACACTTCACATAAATGTCTGAGAACTGAGAGCAGTCCGCCTAGCGTGCCAGGCGTTCCTGCAACATTTACAAGGCTGCAGTGTCTCAGTGTTTACGGACAACACAACGGCTATGTACTATATTAACAAACAGGGAGGAACTCGATCTTCCCCCCTTTGTCAGGAGACCATTAGACTCTGGGACTTTTGCATAGCCCACTCGATAGGCCTGGTAGCATCCTTTCTCCCAGGGGTTCGGAACACTCTGGCGGATCGACTGAGCAGGTCATTCCTCTGCCACAAGTGGTCGATACACCCGGATGTTATTCATTTGGTTTTCCAAAGGTGGGGATTTCCCCACATAGACCTGTTTGTTTCCCGCGAGAACAGGAAATGCCAGATGTTCTGCTCCTTCCAAGGCCTCTCACCGGGGTCGATCTCAGACGCATTTCTGATGCCGTGAACAAACCGGCTGCTTTGTGCCTTCCCGCCATTCCCACTGGTTCACAAGGTCCTGCTGAAACTCTGCAGGGACAGAGCGCACCTAATCTTGATCGCTCCAGCGTGGCCCAGGCAGCACTGGTACACCACGCTACTCGATCTGTCACTAGCCAACCCGATTACCCTGCCACTCCACCCAGACCTCATAATGCAGGACCACGGCAGACTTCGCCACCCAGACCTGCAGGCCCTCCACCTCAAGGCGTGGCAACTGCATGGCTAAACCAGTCAGAGTTGCGTTGCTCTGCATCAGTATAGCAAGTACTCCTGGGTAGCAGGAAGCCTTCCACTCGGTCAACGTATCTGGCCAAGTGGAAGCGTTTCTCCTGCTGGTGCAGGTCACACAGTGTTACCCCCACTGAGGCCTCGATTCCAACCATTTTGGATTACCTCTGGTCTCTCAAACAGGAGGGCCTGACGGTATCTTCCTTGCGGGTGCACTTGGCGGCCATCTCTACCTTCCATCCAGGGGGGAGTGGCCGCTCCGTGTTCTCACACCCTATGGTCTCTAGATTTCTTAAGGGCCTGGAGCGCCTATACGCACAAGTACGACGCCCCGCCCCAACATGGGACCTCAACCTGGTTCTAACCAGACTTATGTCTCCCCCATTTGAGCCGTTGGCAACATGCTCGTTGCTATACCTGTCCTGGAAGACAGCTTTTCTCGTAGCCATTACATCGGCCAGGCGAGTCTCCGAGCTTCAGGCTCTCACGGTGCACCCACCGTATACTGTGTTCCACAAGGACAAGGTGCAATTACGTCCACACCCAGCATTCCTCCCTAAAGTGGTATCGGCATTCCATGTCAACCAGGATATCTTCCTTCCGGTCTTCTTCCTGAAGCTGCACTCATCACGATGGGAGCAACAATTGCACTCCCTGGACGTCCGTAGAGTGCTCGCATTTTATATCGAGCGGACAAAATCATTTCGTAAAATGCCCCAGCTCTTTGTCGCAGTGGCAGACCGAATTAAGGGTCTACCTGTCTCATCCCAGACGATCTCATCATGGGTAACAGCATGTATCCGTACTTGTTACGACTTGGGTCATGTACCCTCGAGCCACCTCACCGCACACTCTACCAGGGCTCAGGCTTCATCTGCCGCCTTCCTGGCTCGTGTACCTATCCAGGAGATATGTTGTGTGGCTTACCTGGTCTTCGGTCCACACCTTTGCTTCACATTATGCTCTGGTCCAACAGTCCAGAGATGATGCAGCCTTTGGCTCAGCAGTTTTGCACTCTGCGACATCTCACTCCGACCCCACCGCCTAGGTAAGGCTTGGGAATCCCCTAATTGGAATCAATATGAGCAAGCACTCGAAGAAGAAAAGACGGTTACTCACTTTTGTAACTGTTGTTCTTCGAGATGTGTTGCTCATATCCATTCCAAACCCGCCCTCCTTCCCCACTGTCGGAGTAGCCGGCAAGAAGGTAGTCGGCAGGGATATATATCCTGTGCCATAGCTGCGACACTCCAGGGATCGACCAGCCGACCCATCGAGTGTTGCTTGGGTAAAAATCTTCCGACGAACGTGCATGCGGCGCGCGCACACCTAATTGGAATGGATATGAGCAACACATCTCGAAAAACAACAGTTACAAAGGTGAGTAACCGTCTTTTCTGTTGATGGCTCTAATTTGGCCATATTGGGAGGGTCAAAAATTTGTTCCAATCTGGTAGCATTTAGGATGTGGTTTTATGACACAAGGCTGCCTCATTTGTCCCCAAAAATCATAATGACCAATTTCAAATATACAGAAGCCTAAATTCTAGATTTCCTATGAACCACCTCTTATCTAGCCTGGAAAATTCCCATTTAATTGCAATTTTGGATTTGTCCAAGTTTGTCTGTGTGGGTCAAGATTCACATAATCCACCATCAGAAAGGATCAGAAAATTCAGATTATGCATTGAAACATCTCACGTAGCCTGGGTATATGCTGGAGAGAGGGATAACTAGTACACACACACACACACACACACACACACACACACACACACACACACACACACACACACATACACTGATTACTCTGTCTTATTGACAGTCAAGTTTTTAATGCCATCTGTACATTTCCTGATGGCTGATAATCCAGGTTGGGATATTAGTCCATTTCCTAACATGCAGGTGTCCAAATTCATAATCCACCTCCAGAATCAGCACTGACCGGACTCCTTCTTGGCAGACTGGGCAGAGAGATCAGAGTTGAAAGTGCTAGAGGGCGTGAACTCCCCTCTCATTTTTAAAGGCGATCCCTCCAGGGCAGGGTTGAGGCATGCTGGCATCATTGTTGCATCAGCTATTCCTGTCCTGTGGATAAATGGAGAAGTGCCAATCACCTTTGAGCAGCCACTGTGTTCATTTAAATCGTAGAGTGGAAAATGGCTGTGAATACAGCTCTGTATTTAGTATATTGCTAGGGAAGTGACGAGCAGCCCAGAATGGGTGGGGATGGTCACGAGTAGACCATTGAGATGTGCCATGCCAGGCTGTCCACAGTGCCCTTGTGCCTTTCAGGAGTATGAGGCGAAGCTGGCCCGGCTGAAGGCAGACTATGAAGCCGAGCAAGAGTCCCGCGCCCGACTTGAGGAGGACATCAATACCATGCGGACTTCCTACGACCGCAAGCTGTCCACTCTGGAGGAAAACCTCAGGAAGGTGGGAACGGGGAAGATTTAGAGAAGTGCTAGCTCTTGGGGGAACCATAGAGCAGGGAGGATGTAGACCGGGGGACTAGCAACTGCAGACAATAGAACTTTGCAGTTTGGGCCACAACAGCACTTAGCTTGAATGAAAGATTTGAACTGCAGAGATGACAGGTCCCATCATGCATTGCTGTACCTTAAGCCAATTGGCTTGGCACAAGCCACACTTCTATGCACGGTACAAGGGTGATAGTTTCAAACTTATCCACTCTATGTGAATTAGGTGTGCCCCTTCAATGCCTGGTGAGTAGCCAATATGGCCTGTCAACTAGGCAAAGTTTGGGGATTCCTGAGACAATTGTGACTTGCTGCCAGCCATCCTTATTTGTTTTGCAGTGCTGCCTAGGAGCCAGTTGAGCTAGTTACTGAACAAACACAGACCAGAAAGATGGTCTGTGCCCCAAAGAGCTGATAATCCATAGTAGTTCTATTACCTGTGTTCTCAGTGGTTGGCTCAGGCATTTTCTAATACAAAATGGTGATTTTTCTTTGACCGTAAGCCCCCACCCTCAGAGACAGGCTGAGCATTCTCATGTGAACCTCCAAAGTTTTACCATCCATTGTGAAAACTACTGTATTCATGCAGGATGCTCTCTGGGTCTCCCATGGTTTTCCCCAAACAGGGTGGGGTGGCAATTGGCAGCTGTTCTGCTCGCAGATGTGGTCGATGCAAATTTTGGGTGATATTTTCATAGAGTGATGCTCTAGTGGTGGAGAGCTTGTAGCTAAGATTTCTGGGTATTTTTTCTTGTATTCTCCAGATGCTGTCCTGAGGGTTGAAACTCTCCCTGACCAGGCACCTTTGTCTCCAGGCCCTGTTGTCGCCGTCACAGAAACAGAACAGGTGTCCACCAAGGTACCCATCAGCCAGTGCTCTTTATCAGACAAATGGAACAAATCTAGCTGCCTGTCCCCTATGTCTGTGAGGTTCATGGATACTCAATAAAAGAGCGTATTTATCTACAGTGCAGCTGCTTCTGGGGTGGAATGTGGCAGCTGTTTAACAGTGCACAGCAACACTACTAGGGCAGGAAATGAACAAGAATCCCACAGCCAATTGAAAATGCAAGGGGAAATTTAGCTTTCCCAATGCCAAAACTTCACTCCAAGCAGTACCATATCCTTAAGGGTAATGTGACAATTTCGGTGGCTTGTGCTGCAGGGGGAAGCAGCAAAATGACATTCCTTCCTCTTTGGTCCACGAGCAGCCCCAGAGTGGGACAGCTTCCTGCTTCGTGTGTCACAGTACACATGCTGCATGTTTTCAGAACAGCTGTCTTTAGTTGCCTTTTGCCCTCAGGACACAGCAGAGCCTCAGATAGCCCAGTACGTCGGGAGTGTGACCAGAGAGAGTCCTGGAGCAGAAGTGGCCATTGCTGCTGAGGAGCTTCCAGTGGCTGTGGACCAGCAGCAAGTGCTTGCCAGGTCAGTAACTGTGCCTCTGATCCAGCAGAGCGCCTTCTGTGCATTGCATGTGAGGTGCATGTATTAGTTTAAGATTGGCCTACCAACAGCCCCAAGAAAGGAAAGACTTCAGAGTTAGTCAGCATTTGATCTGGTATTGCATGTGAGGTGCATGGACAGAAACAACCAGACTATTGCACTGTATTATTATTATTAAGTTCGGACAGTGTGCTTAATGTGTACAAAACAGAAGATGATGTGTCTCCTGCTCCACAAGGAAGTTCCAGTCTTGTTCAAACATGAAGGCCCAGCAGATCTGACATTAGATGTTGCCAAAATACAGAAATTATAACAGTGAAATACTGGGGAACAGGCCATTTGAAGAGATTGCAAATGGGACAGCAAGTGTTTTGCTTCTGGGTTACCAGATCAAATGCTGCCTAACTCTGAAGTCTTTCCTTTCTTGGGGCTGTTGGTAGGCCTGGCTTAAACTAATGCATTTCTATCTACTTGCTGTTTGGAACTGAACAGACCATGGAGACAACTCCTTTTTCAATCCCAGAGGGGGTTCCTCCAGGGCATTGGAGCCCCGGTGGTGGGGTGAGGTGTGGAGGAATCTTGCCTTGTTGCTGCCCATAGTGTAGCTCGACAAATGAGACTTTCCTCTTTAGGGCTGTTAGTCTGCTGTGATAAAACTCACCTTGAAAAATATGTTGGTTATTGTTACTGTAAAATATTTGCCCCAAAACAGTGAAAATGGAAATCAGCTGTTCTTGCAAGAACCACATCTGAACGAGAACTGGCAAATCGGTCCCTTCTGGCTTGGATCTGCTGTGGAATAAGGTTCAGAACCTTGAACCCAAAGTTGACCCTTGGAGTATGAAGAGCTTCAGATTCAAGGTTCAACTTTTGGCCCATCTTGAGTCCAAACTAGTGTGAAGATGGCACAGTTGTTACTCTACCCTGGAGAGGGCCTGACTGGACAGTCCCTTTAAGCAGAATGACATTGAAACAATGTGGGACTTGCTGTCAGTTCCCCACTAGTGGAGTTTCACTATATCCTGATTCACTCTTCGTGGGTTCCACTGTTTTTTGGGTCAATTGTGTGCCCTTATTTTAAACTCTCAAGTGCTGAATGCTGCTTCATTCTGAAAATGGCCTTGTGCTGTAACTGCTTCTCCAGAAGGTTTCCCAAGGGCTTCTCTGCTGCACATTTCTCTGTTGGGCATCTCTTAGGCTCAAACAGGCTATTAAAATATACAAGGCAGTGCACTTTGTAAATTATAAGCTATTCGGCTGTTAGGCTGCGTCAAGGCTGAATCCCCATTCTGCCACTCCGAGTGCAGGAAGTGGGGGCCATAAGGACTTTACAAATTAATACTTGCCACTCCAGGCTTGTATTAAATTCCCAAGGTTACAGCTTCTCTCTGACCTTGGCTTGGTAAATGCTGCCACCACCCAAATGCAAAAAAACCCCTTTGAACCCAGGAAGGAGCACGTGGGAAATCCTCCCTGTGGGGTACCCTCAAGCCCTCCGGGGAAGAGCTGAGAAAGAAAACAAAGGAAATTAGCTGTTGCTACCAGGTAATCAAACAACATGTACAAACCTCTTAGGGACACACACAATCCAATCTTGTTCTTAAAAAGGTAAGTTTTATTAAAAACAAAAAGAAAGAAAATACATCTGCAACTTAGGCTTTTGCTAGATTTTAAAAGAGCAATTCAAAAAATTAAGCACCCAAAATAGCTTTCTTGGGGGTTCAGCTTAAAGGTTACAACAAAAGCAAACAAAAGCATCTGGGGTTAGCACAGAGGAGATCCACAAGCCAGAATAAAGAATAAACCTGATCGCATTCATCAAAATGTTCCCTATCCAAATGATTCCTTCTAGATATGGAAGCTAATTTTTCATACCTGGTTCAAAACTTACACAGCATTCCTGCTTATAGCATTGCCGCTCTGCCCCTGCTTCTCTGGAGAACAACAGATGAAGGGAAAGTTTCTTTCCCATTTTAAAAAGTTCTAGCCTTCCCATTGGCTCTTTTGGTTGGGTGCCCACTCCTTTTCTTTTACCTGTGGGCTTGTTAACCCTTTACAGGTAAAGCAAGCAGAGAACAGCTACCAAGAGAGATTTTACAGCTAACTGGGTGGCTGGGTGTCTATCAAAGGGAGCTACGCCCCCCCTTCATTTATCACAGGCTGAGACAGCTCCAAAGAAATTATTCTGATTGATTGTGTCAAATCTCAACACTCCCTTGCAGAACTTAGTTTGCTTAACACACAAGAAAAGGAAACGCACTCCTACAATTACATTGTTAAACATCAAAGTTCTTTGCATATCAGGCAAGGCAGGGTTCCTTGGAGATGGCATTTTCAAAGCCTCCTTGAAAAGACTTTACAGCTCAGGATGTCTGCAGACTATCTGCTACTGTTTAGCAAAGCAGGATTCAATTGTGCATTAAACAAAAGCTGCTGAGGGCTAAATTGTTTCATATCAAACTCAAGCTATTGAGACAGGAGGTCCAGTGGAGCAGAAAGAGCCAGTTTCCTCTTGAGGAAACCTGAGTTCTTTAGGAATGGGTTTGCATGCTCTGATGGAAGAAAAGACAGTTAAGAGGATAGTATCATTGCAGGTCATGTCTACTCTGGCAGTCTCTCCTTATTGGCCCCCATTGGCCAGCCTCTGATATAGCAGCAGCAGTACAAACCCCTGTGTAGAAAAAGTGCATGGCCGTAAGGTCCAGCTTACGCCAGGTTCAACCAGGATAAGCTCCACCAGTGTGAATAGTGACTCAGAGCAGTTTTACCCTCTCTACACCAATGCAATTACACGAGGGGCTGGCAACCAATGTCTGAAATCCTCAGCATAGGCAAGGGATTGTAGTAAAAATATTAACATTCCCAAGGGGGCGATCACCTTAAATGACCTGTTGGAGGGTTGTTAGGGGAACAGGTTTTTTTCCTCCTGTGCACAAAATATTCAGTAATTCAGTGCAGGTACATATTCCCTCATGATGCATGGACATCAATTTGTTGTGTGATTCACAGAAGGGCATTTGTCTTATCGTCATGGCAGACATTTCCCTGCCTTTCAGGGGCTTCGCTGTTGACCTGAGGTCAGCAAGAGACCAAGCCTTTGATGTGGCAGCCCCTGCGTATGGAAATTGCTCCCTTTACTACATCTGCCTAAGCCCACCTACTGAAAATAAATTACAAATGATTTTGGGATGCTCTATATCCTAATGGCAGCCCCTGCTATATCAATCTGGGGCTAAACAGCAGGTTTCAAAACAAAGAATAAGGATTAGGATGTTAATTTAAAAAAAATCTTTTACTTCATAAATACAGGGCCATAAATGTCAAGATTTCTAGATATACCTAATGGTGAATACATTCAGGATGTATGTAAAGATACATACACTGAGCTCATGCTTTGGTGAACATCACAACACAAAGTAAATCTTAAAACAGAAGCAGCAAAGAATCCTGTGGCACCTTATAGACTAACAGTGCCACAGGATTCTTTGACTAACCAGACTAACCAGAACCAGACTAACACGGCTACCCCTCTGATACTTAAAACAGAGGCTCCCCATCGTCACTCACCTCTTAAATCAACAAATCTGAATACTCACTTCAACAGAAATCACTGTCTGTTTATTGTATCTTTTAAAATGTCTCTAGGCAGTTGCCATGGAAGTGTATTATTTGCATATGTGCAGATGTTCCTTTATGCTACAGATCTAAGAAATGTGTCCAACTCTTCCAGGCTGCACATGCTGGAACAACAGGTGGTTGGAGGAGAACAGGCCAAAAACAAGGACCTGAAGGAAAAGCACAAACATCGGAAAAAATATGCAGATGAACGGAAGAAGCAGCTGGTGGCAGCGCTGCAGAAAATTGATGAGGACAGCAGTGACTGGGTCCTGCTCAATGTCTATGACTCTATCCAAGAGGAGGTGCGAGCCAAGAGCAAGCTGCTGGAGAAGATGCAGAAGAAGGTAACCCCTAAGAAGCCATTAACTCTTCGTATAGAGCTAGGATCTGGGGAGCATCCATGAGATTACTCTTGGAGGTGCCCCTTACTCTTATCCCTCTTTCCCTCATCCGCCTTTCCTCCTTCACCTTCATCCTTTTATTATAGTGATGAGACATTCCAGTCAGCATGACTCTGGCATCTCTGTGGCTCTCAGACTGATCCTAGTTAACTGACAAGACATGTTAGACACGGATTTTGATTATTTTAGCCCCTTGATAATCTTAAATATTAAATTATCCTCGCTCACATCAAAGCCTCATGATTTCTAAAAATAAGAATAAGATCTTTTGCTTGGGGGGAGCCCAAAATTGTCACTATGTTATTCCACCTCAACATAACACAAAGTAGAAGCTGTAAATCAAGTGGCCTACTTTTGATAGCTATTTATGACATGCTTTGAGCCAGCCTGGATAGAACAACAGACAGGAGACCCAAATTCTCTACTTGGCTCTGCTGTTGACTCATGTGGGCAAATTGTTTCCCCATCTATAATGGAGAAGAAAGATTTTCACTCACCTTTGTAAAGATCTTTGAGAGGTGCAGGGGAAAGTGCTATCCAGGCGTTGTTGTTATGATTTGTACTGTTACTCACACATATCTATAACCTAGGCAGAGTGGGCAGAACTTGGGATCATTGAGAATAGTCATGGTGAGCTGTTGCCCATCTCCAGCTTTGTCTTGCTTTGACCTGCAAACTAATAAATTGGCTGTGTGCATGCACGCCATGTGTGTGTGAGAGAGAGATTATTCTCTCTAGTGGCACAGCTTCTTACATTGTCACAGCTGAAGTGGGGGGGCACATAGAATCATAGAATATCAGGGTTGGAAGGGACCTCAGGAGGTATCTAGTCCAACCCCCTGCTCAAAGCAGGACCAATCCCCAACTAAATCATCCCAGCCAGGGCTTTGTCAAGCCTGATTTTAAAAACCTCTAAGGAAGGAGATTCCACCACCTCCCTAGGTAACCCATTCCAGTGCTTCACCACTCTCCTAGTGAAAAAGTTTTTCCTAATATCCAACCTAAACCTCCCCCACTGCAACTTGAGACCATTGCTCCTTGTTCTGTCATCTGGTACCACTGAGAACAGTCTAGATCCATACTTTTTGGAACCCCCTTTTAGGTAGTTGAAAGCAGCTATCAAATCCCCCCTCATTCTTCTCTTCTGCAGACTAAACAATCCCAGTTCCCTCAGCCTCTCCTCATAAGTCATGTGCTCCAGCCCCCTAATCATTTTTGTTGCCCTCCGCTGGACTCTTTACAATTTTTCCACATCCTTCTTGTAGTGTGGGGCCCAAAACTGGACACAGTACTCCAGATGAGGCCTCACCAATGTCGAATAGAGGGGAATGATCACATCCCTCAATCTGCTGGCAATGCCCCTACTTATACAGCCCAAAATGCCATTAGCCTTCTTGGCAACAAGGGCACACTGTTGACTCATATCCAGCTTCTTGTCCACTGTAACCCCTAGGTCCTTTTCTGCAGAACTTGCTGCCCAGCCATTCGGTCCCTAGTCTGTAGCAGTGCATGGGATTCTTCCGTCCTAAATGCAGGACTCTGCACTTGTCCTTGTTGAACCTCATCATATTTCTTTTGGCCCAATCCTCTAATTTGTCTAGGTCCCTCTGTATCCTATCCCTAACCTCCAGCATATCTGCCACTCCTCTCAGTTTAGTGTCATCTGCAAACTTGCTGAGAGTGCAGTCCACGCCATCCTTCAGATCATTAATGAAGACATTGAACAAAACCGGCCCCAGGACCGACCCTTTGGGCACTCCACTTGATACCAGCTGTCAACTAGATATGGAACCATTGATCACTGTTGAGCCTGACGATCTAGCCAGCTTTCTATCCACCTTATAGTCCATTCATCCAGCCCATACTTCTTTAACTTGCTGGCAAGAATACTGTGGGAGACCGTATCAAAAGCATTGCTAAAGTCAAGAAATAGCACATCCACTGCTTTCCCCTCATTCACAGAGCCAGTTATCTCATCATAGAAGGCAATTAGGTTAGTCAGGCATGACTTGCCCTTGGTGAATCCATGCTGACTGTTCCTGATCTCTTTCCTCTCCTCTAAGAAGGGTGACCAGACAGCAAGTATGAAAAATCAGGATGGGGGTGGGGGGTAATAGGCGCCTATAGAAGAAAATACCCCAAATATCAGGACTGTCCCTATAAAATATATGGTCACCCTACCTCTAAGAGCTTCAGAATTGATTCCTTGAGGACCTGCTCCATGATTTTTCCAGGGACTGAGGTGAGGCTGACTGGCCTGTAGTTCCCCGGATCCTCCTTCTTCCCTTTTTTAAAGATGGGCACTACAGTAGCCTTTTTCCAGTCATCAGGGACCTCCCCCGATTGCCATGAGTTTTCAAAGATAATGGCCAATGGCTCTGCAATCACATCCGCCAATTTCTTTAGCACCCTTGGATGCAGCGCATCTGGCCCCATGGACTTGTGCTCATCCAGCTTTTCTAAATAGGCCTGAACCACTTCTTTCTCCACAGAGGGCTGGTCACCTCCTCCCCATGCTGTGCTGCCAAGTGCAGCAGTCTGGGAGCTGACTTTGTTCGTGAAGACAGAGGCAAAAAAAGCCTTGAGTACATGAGCTTTTTCCTGTCACTAGGTTGCCTCCCTCATTCAGTAAGGGGCCCACACTTTCCTTGACTTTCTTCTTGTTGCTAACATACCTGAAGAAACCCTTCTTGTTCCTCTTAACAGCTCTTGCTAACTGCAACTCCAAGTGTGATTTGGCCTTCCTGATTTCACTCCTGCAGCCTGAGCAATATTTTTATACTCCTCCTTGATCATTTGTCCAATCTTCCACTTCTTGTAAGCTTCTTTTTTGTGTTTAAGATCAGCAAGGATTTCACTGTTAAGCCAAGCTGGTCACCTGCCATATTTACTATTCTTTCTACACATCGGGATGGTTTGTTCCTGCAATCTCAATAAGGATTCTTTAAAATACAGCCAGCTCTCCTGGACTCCTTTCCCCGTCATGTTATTCTCCCAGGGGATCCTGCTCATCAGCTCCTGAGGAGTCAAAGTCTGCTTTTCTGAAGTCCAGGGTCCATATTCTGCTGCTCTCCTTTTTCCTTGTGTCAGGATCCTGAACTCGACCATCTCATGGTCACTGCCTCCCAGGTTCCCATCCACTTTGCTTCCCCTACTAATTCTTCCGTTTGTGAGCAGCAGGTCTAGAAGAGCTCTGCCCCTAGTTGGTTCCTCCAGCAACTTGCACCAGGAAATTGTCCCCTACACTTTCCAAAAACTTCCTGGATTGTCTGTGCACCGCTGTATTGCTCTCCCAGCAGTTATCAGGGTGATTGAAGTCTCCCACGAGAACCAGTGCCTGTGATCTAGTAACTTCAATTAGTTGCTGGAAGAAAGCCTCGTCCACCTCATCCCCCTGATCTGATGGTCTATAGCAGACTCCCACCACAACATCACCCTTGTTGCTCACACTTCTAAACTTAATCCAGAGACTCTCAGGTTTTTCTGCAGTTTCATGCTGGAGCTCTGAGCAGTCATACTGCTCTCTTACATACAATGCAACTCCCCCACCTTTTCTGCCCTGCCTGTCCTTCCTGAACAGTTTATATCCATCTATGACAGTACTCCAGTCATGTGAGTTCTCCCACCAAGTCTCTGTTATTCCAATCACAATCATGCTTTTGATGCTGAAGGAATTAGGTATCTGTCTTCATTTGACTGTGGTTCATTATAGCTATGAATCAGAAGACATATAAGCAGTATGAATTGCACCCAAAAATACTTGTAAATGCAAAATTATGCCCATCAAAGTGAGGCCATTCAGAAAATCACACCCTCTGACAACATGCAGCTTTAAAGATATAGTGCTTACCTACCAAAGGGCCTCCAAAACCACGTGTGCACTCAGGTCCGCTGACAGCAATTCCAGGCCCCAGGGCAGAACAGCAATGGGCACGCATGCACAAGCAGTGCCCATGCGGACACGGTCCGCCTGACATTTGGGCGGTGCTGCGCCTGCGCTGGCTGGTGCTGCCGGCTGCGCTGCTGGGCATGCTCTTCCAGCATGGCCAGGGTTTCCACCTGCCTGCCTGGTAGGGTTGCCAACTGTCTAATCGCGCAAACTGAAAGACCCTTGCCTCGCCCCCTGCTCCTTCCCTGAGACAACGGCCCTGTCATGCCCCTTCTCCAAAGCCCCACCCCCTGCTTACTCTCTCCCCCCTCCTTCTGTCGCTCACTCTCCCTCATCCTCACACACTTCCACCAGACTGGGGCCGGGGGTTGGGGTTCAGGAGGGGGTGTGGGGTGCAGGCTCTGGGAGGGAATTTGGGTGCAGGGTGCAGACTGTAGGCTGAGGCAAGGGGTTGGGGTGCAGGAGGAGATCAGGGGGTGAGCACTTACCTCGGGCGGCTCCCGAAAGTGACCAGCACAACCCTCTGGCAGCGGCTTCTAGGCAGGGGGCCCAAGGTCCATCTAGTCCAGTAACCTGTCTACAATAGGGGCCAGCACCAGATACTTCAGGGGAAGGGGCAGTAAACCCTGGTGAAGGCAGATGTGGGAGAATCTGCCCCTACAGGAATTCATCCTAATCCCTAATAGTTCGTCAGAGATTTGTTTGAAACTTGAAGCCTGAGGTTTTACATCTCTTCCCATTTTTTATTATATACTAGTATAATTCTGAATATTCTTGACGTCCATATAAGTTCCAGCCCCTCACAGCAAAATTCAAAGTTATTTATTCCCACAACTTCATGTGGCAGTGAGTTCCACATTCTAATTGTACATTGTGTGAAGAAGCGTTTCCTTTTACCAGTTTTGAATTTGGCACCTTTCAGTTTCATTGAATGTCCTCTTGTTATTGGGTTATGAGACAGAGAGAATAGAAGTTCCCAATCCACTTTCTCTGAACCATTCATATACCGTATACTTAGATCATGCCCTCTCGTTATTAGTCTCCTCTCTAAAGCAAACAGTGCAAATCTTTTCAAACTCTCCTCACGTCTTTCTTCCCTCTTCATATCTTCCTCCTAATCATTCTTGTTGTGCCAGTCATCTAGAGTTCTCTCTGTTCTCATCACAATTAACCCTTTCCTTTTGGTGACCTAGCTGCGAGCTGCTGAGACCGAAATCAAAGACTTGCAGTCAGAGTTTGAGTTGGAGAAGATTGATTATCTTGCCACCATCCGCCGACAGGAGCGGGACTGCTTGCTCTTTCAGCAGCTTCTGGATCAGGTGCAGCCCCTCATACGGCGTGACTGTAACTATAGCAACCTAGATAAGATCAGATGCGAGTCCATCTGGGATGAGGACAGCGGCTGCTGGAAACTCCCAGAGCTTGTCATTCAAAAAACCAGTCTTCCCGCAGGTAAGAAAGGCATCTGCATTGTACTCCCCATCCACGCAGCTTATCTCGGCTCACTGGCATGGCCATGTGTATCGCGTTTGGATGGTATTTGCTTATAAAACCTTGGTTTGGCTCACAGGTACAGAATTAGCTGTAATCTTTCTGTTGGAGCCTGGATGATGATCTAGCTAGATGAGGACAAAGCATCTCTTATTGGGACTACCTGACTATTTATTTTGAACAGGATGTCATTGATTTGTGTGATAGTAGGGAATCTTGTGTTAAACCACACAACAGTATAACCCATATCTGATTAAATATCATAAGCATCTCTGGGCCTTTAGTGGAGTCTTGTTTGGTAACTGGTGCTTAACATAAAATTGTTGCCCTTCTCCCCATTCTTTTCCTTCAAGGACCTTGAAGCAGTTTATGAGATTAATGAATTAGGCTTCACAAACCCTCATCAGGTAGGTATTATTAGACTGGTTTTAAAAGGGGGTAAACTGAGGCACAGAAGGACATGACTTCCCAATGTGCCATAGTGAGTCTGTAGTAGAGTGAGGGAACCCAGGATGCCTGACCCCCAGTCCTGTGCTTTTTATTTCATTCCCTTCTCTGTATTAGCTGCCTTAGCCCAATAGATGAACCATTTTCCCTACAAGGTTGAAATATTCACTGCACAGACCTGCAGGCCCCACATGTAGTTGCACTGTGGTATGTAACCGTTCATTTAAATCAGCTTCTGTACCCAATGGCTGGAGGATAGCTAATGTGATGCCAATTTTTTAAAAAGGCTCCAGAGGTGATCCTGGAAATTACAGGCCAGTAAATCTAACTTCAGTATCGGGCAAATTGGCTGAAATGATAGTAAAGAACAGAATTATCAGACACATAGATTAACATAATCTGGTGAGAAAGAGTTAACATTTTTTTTGTAAAGGGAAATCATGCCTCCCCAATCTACTAGAATTCTTTGAGGGGGTCAATAAGCATGTGGACAAGGGTGATTCGGTGGATACAATGTACTTAGATGTTCAGAAACCCTTTGACAAGGTCCCTCACCAAAGGCTCTTAAGCAATGTAAGCTGTCATGGGATAAGAGGGAAGGGCCTCTCGTGGATAGGCCCTCCCAAATGCACAGTCCATTTTGGTCAATTTAATGATCATAGAAATTTTTTAATCATAAATTTCATTATTTCAGCTATTTAACTCTGAAATTTCACAGTGTTGTAATTGTCGGGTTCCTGACCCAAAAAGGAGTTGTGGTGGGTCACAAGGTTATTGTAGGGGTGATTGCGTTAGTGCTACCCTTACTTCTGCACTATTGCTGGTGGTGGCACTGCCTTCAGAGCTGGAGAGTGGAGGCTGCTGGCCAGGAGCCCAGCTCTAAAGGCAGAGCCACCGCCAGCAGCAGCACAGAAATAAGGATGGTATGGTATGGTGTTGCCACCCTTACTTCTGAACTGCTGCCTGCAGAGCTGGGCCCCTGGCCAGCAGCCCCCACTCTCTGGCTCCCCAGCTCTGAAGGCAGCGCAGAAGTAAGGGTGGCAATATCACAACCCCCCTACAATAACGTTGTGACCCCCTGCAATTCCCTCTTGGGTCAGGCCCCCCAATTTGGGAAATGCTGGTTTTCCCCATGAAATCTGTATAGTATAAAGTAAAAGCACAAAAGACTAGATTTCATGGGGGGGAGACCAGATTTCACTGTCCGTGACGTGTTTTTCATGGCCATGAATGTGGTAGGGCCCTACTAATGGATCAGTAACTGGTTAAAAGATAGAAAATAACGGGTAGGAATAAATGGATAGTTTTCAGAATGGGGAGAGGTAAATAGTGGTGTCCCCCAGGGGTCAGTACTGGGATGAGTACTGTTCAACATATTCATAAATGGTCTGGAAAAAGGGATAGACAGTGAGGTGGCAAAATTTGCAGATGATACAAAACTACTCAAGATAGTGAAGTCCAAAGCAGACTGCAAAGAGTTACAAAGGGATCTCACAAAACTGCGTGACTGGGCAACAAAATGGCAGATGAAATTCAATGTTGATAAATGCAAAGCACATTGGAAAACATAATCCTAATTATACATATAAAATGATGGGGTCTAAATTAGCTGTTACAACTCAAGAAAGATCTTGGAGTCATTGTGGATAGTTCTCTGAAAACATCCACTCAATGTGCAGCGGCAGACAAAAAAGCTTAACAGAATGTTGGGGATCATTAGGAAAGGGATAGATAATAAGACAGAAAATATCATATGGCCTCTATATAAATCCATGGTACATCCACATCTTGAATACTGCATGCAGATCTGGTTGCGCCATCTCAAAAAAGATATATTGGAATTGGAAAAGGTACAGAAAAGGGCAACAAAAATGATTGAGGGTATGGAATAACTTCTGTATGAGGAGAGATTAATAAAACTGGGACTTCTCAGCTTGGAAAACTGACGACTAAAGGGGGATATGATAGAGGTCTATAAAATCATGACTGGTGTGGAGAAAGTAAATAAGGAAGTGTTATTTACTCTTTCTCATAACACAAGAACTAGAGGTCACCAAATGAAATTAATAGGCAGCAGGTTTAAAAGAAACAAAAGGAAGTATTTCTTCACACAAAGCACAGTTGATCTGTGGAACTCTTTACCAGAGGATGGTGTGAAGGCCAAGACTATAACAGGGTTCAAAAAAGAACTAGATAAATTAATGCAGGATAGGTCCCTCAATGGGTCTTAGCCAGGAAGCGCAGGGATGGTGTCCCTAGCCTCTGTTTGCCAGAAGCTGGAAGTGGACAACGGGATGGATCACTTGATGATTACCTGTTCTGTTCATTCCCTCTGAAGCACCTGGCATTGGCCACTGTCGGAAGACAGGATACTGGGACCCAGTATGGCCGTTCTTATGTTCTTATTGGTAGGTGCATAGCATGTGCCATCTATTGGATAAAAAGTGTAGTGTGAAGGTCCTTCTAGTCCCCGTATGGCTCAGTAAGCAGTGATCTGGGGTGTCTGTAAGCAGCAGTGGGGAACAAGGAGGACAGTCAGGAAAATCTGGAACTGATTCAGTGCTGCTGGTCTTTTAAGTAATGCCTTTGTTCTCATAGCAGTTCCATCACTGCCACAGACTAAGCCAGCCAGGAAGAGCGCCTCAGGCGAGAACGGAGAGCTGCTGATGGTAAGCTGCACGTCTCCTCTGGGACCCTGAGGGAGCCTTCTGAGCTACACAGCTCTTCCTTCTGGAGGAAATAGGCAGAGGGCTGAGTGGCTCCAGAGGGACTCATGCCCAGCCATCACTGGCATTAGAATAAGGGTGTGTGTAAAGCAGAGTAAATAGTGAAGCAGTGAGCTGGCCTCACAGTCCAGTGGCCAGTCAGGGGAGTGTAGGACTCAGGCCAGCAGGGGCTGGGAATGCTGGGAGTCCAGCCCCTGAAGAGGAGAGACAACCCGGCCAGAATGATAGACAACACAGAACCTAGAGCAGGTCCAAGACTAGAAGGATAGTGCACTGGCTGTTCTCTGTGGGGAGCTGGGCTCAAGGTCCAGTTAATTGGTGGCATCAGATTCTTACTCCTGGGGGAATTCTGCGCATCTGCGGACGCGCAGAATTCATCAGTCTCGCATAATTTTGTATTTTCCCGCATAAAAAACATTCTGCCCAAGAAGTGCTGCAGTTCCACCTTTTCCCCACCAGAGGCCGCTATGGTGCCAGAACAGCTGGCTGCGTTCATGCCGGCTGTTCTAGCGCCACAGCGGCCTCTGGTGGGGAAAAGGTGGAACTGCAGCACTTCTTAGGCAAAATGTTTTTTATGCAGAAAAATACAAAATTCTATGCTCAGTGCTGCAGAATTCCCCCCAGAATAGAGTTCATCACAGCACCTGCCTGCGGAGGCAGGTTAGACAGAGTGGGGCACACAGGGCTGCTGGGGGGGTCACAGATTCTCGTTCAGAATGGCTAGTGGGGGGACAGATGGAAGCATGGGCTCAGGAGCTCGTGGGGTGCCTGGGTGGAGCCTGGGGCTGGGGGCGGGGCTCTGCAGAGACCCGTGGGGGCGAGAGGTGCAGGAATGGAGCAGATGTGCCTGACTGAATGGGGGAGGCTTGGGGTCAGCCAGGGTCTGCATGGGGGAGGCTTCCCAACACCCTAACAATCCCACCCCCAAAGAAAAACCCTCACCTATACTCATCACCCTCCAGGGTCACTCCTAGGCTCCTTCCTTTCCCTCAGCTCCATAGGCGGCAGGTTTGTATAATTTTGGTGGGGCCCAAAATGGTGGTGCCCCTGCTCCCGCCCTGTAAGCCGATATAAAATGAAGCTACAACGCGTCGGTGCCACAAGATTACAAAGGTCAATTAAAAGTGGAAAGTCAGAAGCAGCACTTACCTGCTTCAATATACAGTATTATATTTTGTTGCACCTGTTGTGATGAAGTGGGAATGTCCTTAATATTTTCTCTGAATACTGTATGGCTGCCTCAGTTTCCCCTGCAAGATGCCAACTGAAGGTGTTGGGGACAAAGATCAGGTGGCCTCCTTGTCTGGAAGAGACACAGAGGCCAGAGGAGGGAGTGTCAGTTTGGAGCTGGCTGGGGAAATGGGGAGAGACCCAGAACTTGGTTCTGGGCGCCCCACCCCCCAAGATGGACCTGACAGAGGAGTTCTGTTTTCTGTACCTACAAGCTCTGTTTAAACTGTGTTCCTGTCATCTAATAAACCTTCAGTTTTACTGTCTGGCTGAGAGTCACATCTGACTGCGGAGTTGGGGTGCAGGGACCTCTGGTTGCCCCAGGACCAGCCTGGGCAGACTCGCTGTGGAAAGTGCATGATGTGGAAGGTCATGCTGAATGCTCCGAGGTCAGACCCAGGAAGGTGTAAGCTTCTTGCCCTGGAGACAGTCTGCTCCGAGAGGGGAGGCTCCCCCAGAGTCCTGACTGGCTTTGTATGGAGTTGTTCCAAAGCATCACAGCATCCCCTTCCACACCGTGCACTTCCCAGAAGTCCGCACAGGCACTGACACTCCCTCCTCCTGCCTTTGTCTCTTTTCCAGGCATTAGGAGGCCACCCGATCTCTCTGTTCTCCAACACCTTCAGTTGGCACCTTGCAGGGGAAACTGATTTGGGAGAAATGAAGTAAAAGCTGCCCAAACCGAGCTTGAGCACTCCTGAATTTTGAGGTGTTCAAATCTGGAAGGCAGGTGCTGGGGGTGGGAGAGGGCTGTGGGGTCCATGGGGGAGCATGGCAGCAACTGTCTGGAGCTGCAGGAGCCAGACACGCTGGTCTGAGTGGCACAGTAAGCGGTTTGGGGGTTGGAGAAGGGGTAGGGAGTTCCGGGGAGCAGTCAAGGAACAAGGAGCAGGGGGGGGTTGGATTTTGGGACAAGGAGCAGGGGGGGTTGGATGGGGCAGAGGTTCGAAGGGGCAGTCAGGGGACAGGCAGCAATTGGATAGGCATGGGAGTCCAGGAGGTTTATCAGGGGACAGGTAGAGGGGTTCTGTGGGGAAGTTGGGTGGGGTCTCAGGAGGGGGCAGTTGGGGACAAGGAGAAGGGAGGCTTAGATAGGGGCTGGGGTCCCAAGGGGCAGTTAGGGGCAGGGGTCTCGGGAGGGGGTAATCGGGGGACAAGGACCAGTGGTGCTTAGATAGGGGGTGGGGGTTCTGGGGGGCAGTTGGGGCAAGGCTCTGGGGAGGGGGCAATCAGCGGCCAGGGGCTGGGATTCAAAGGGCTCTGGGCTGCTGGCAGCTGCGGGGAGCCCTGAGCCCTTTAAATCCCAGCCGCCTCCCTGGCTGGGATTCAAAGGGCTCTGGGCTCCCTGCCCCTGGGGCAGTGCAGAGCCCTCTGACTCCCGGCCGCGGCTGAGATTTAAAGGGTGCTGGGCTCCCCGCGCTTGCAGGCAGCCCAGAGCCTCTGACTCCCGGCCGCGGCTGGGATTTAAAAGGCTCTGGGCTCCCCGCGCTTGCAGGCAGCCCAGAGCCTCTGACTCCCGGCCGCGACTGGGATTTAAAAGGCTCTGGGCTCCCCGCGGCTGCAGGCAGCCCAGAGCCCTCTGACTCCCGGCCCCGGCTGGGATTTAAAAGGGGCGAAACCTAGCTCCAACTATTGGTGGAGCAGAGCCCCTGACTGTAAATATTCCTGGGGCTAAAGCCCCAGGAGCCCATATAAGTCGGCGCCCATGCTCAGCTCCTCTGTAATCCCTGACTCCTCCAAGCCTTTGCACTGCTTCTGACAGGTGCAAGAAATACAGTTCTGTATTGTCATTTAAATGAATTACACAATGTTCTGTATTCATATGCCTAGTAAGGAATCTATTTGTCAATAAAAAATTACCAGAATTTTTTTTTGGTCTGTATTGTTACAGACATACTTGCTGACAGATATTTTGAAATAAATTACCAAAATAATTGTAACTGGCATGATTATATTGTGTTATTTTGACAAACAAAATATGCAGAATTTTGCAGAATTTTCAAATATTGTGTGCAGAATTTTTAATTTTTTGCTGCAGAATTTTTAATTTTGGGGCACAGAATTCCCCCAGGAGTAATCTTAGCTCCCCTTTGACAACAACAAAAACACTCCCTGCTTTGCTTGGCCTCTCTGCCCAGGGCACAGTGGCCTAGGACTAGGTTAGTTCAGCAAGTGTGGATGGAAGCTTATTCCCAAACTTCTATGGGGATTATGAATCCTGCCTCATGGCTCAATTGATTTCCCCCTCCCACCCATGCAAGACCTTAGTCAATGCGACCAATCCAATTGCTTGTAGTAGTTGCTGTAACCCCTACAGGTCCCCTTGGCAGGGCTTTTGGACAGTGGATTTGCATGGTTTGCAAACCTACTGGCCATGTACCAGCTGCAGCCTTGGAGAGAGTTGCCAGAAAGCTATTCAGTGCAGCACATAGAGAGTCCTGCACCCACTCCGTCCAGTGTAGCAGAATTGCACCGGTATCATTACATTTTGGACTTTGCTTACAGGTATTGGGGATGGGGTGTGGCAGGATGTAGCCTGATGCCTGTCCAGATTATGCCCAAGAATGTGTATTCTGCAGTGTTACTGTTGCCTGGGTTGGATAATATGTTTGATCACTTCATATGATCTCTAAGTCTCTGGCCCTGGCTCATGGAATGGTGCTTGGCTGCTTTCGAGCTGGCGCTGAGGGGAGTGCTGCTCACAGCGTTTTGTGATCCCAGCAGGAAGAAGACCGCTACAAACTGATGCTGAACAGGAGTGACAGTGAGAATATTGCCAGTAACTATTTCCGGTCCAAGCGAGCCAGCCAGATCCTCAGTGCTGATCCTATGAAGAGTCTTGGTAAATATCCCAACATTCTCCTTTCCTTTCCTCCGTGTGCCGGTATCTCCTGCAGTGAGGGTTCCATTCCTGGCATGTTAGTCTAGAGGGATTTGTTGTTCCCCAGTCAAATAGCCTCTTTAATGGACAATGCAACCCATTCCTTTATTGGTGGTAATAGCCATTTTGCCCTCTGACAATGGTTCCCTAGAGTTGCTCTAGCAGACCAGATGTTGATAACCCTGCCGGTAGTGATTTGAATGATTTGCTTCCAGTGCTTGTAGCTTGGAGGTAATTCACATTCAACGTGTCACCCTGACCAACACTTGCTGTCTTTTGTCCCTCCATAGGGTTGCCACTCATCCCAGTTTTTCAGGGAATAAAGCACCATGGGCTGGATGTTCTGCAGAAGGAGCGGCCTTAGCCTGTGTGTCAGTCAGTGGTGCTAGTGATTCCTTTTTAAATTTGCCATGGACTTAGTCCTTGGTGACAAGTGCCCTTGCTGTGTCTGACTCCATTTGTTTTAGGGATAGCTAAGCTCTGTAAATGTACAGCATGGGCCCATCTGTGCATTCAATAGGAGTCTCTTGCCGATCAGGCCCTTTGTTTTTTGGGTTTTGGTTTTGGTTGGTTGGTTTTAATTAATTTTGGAACAATGTACTGAGCTGCATAGCTCTGCGGCCATTTCTGAGCCAGCACACAGAAATAAATGCAGCTGTGGATGAACCGATAGATACAGAGTCTTTCCTCTTCAGGTCACTGGTTCCAAAGTAGACTAGGTACGTCTAACAAAAGATAACAACCCTGTGGTAGCCTGAGTGAAACAGATTTTTGTGGGGTTTCAGTCTAATTCCTGGTGAAGAGCTGTCTGCATAATAAAACCCACCACCACAGTTGGTGCTAATTGGCATCCTTGCTAGCAGAGACTGGATGGACTACACACACTCCCATCTTACCCTTAGGAATGTCTCATGAGGACAGGATTGAGGCACATTGATGAGGCAGCATGAAGAAATGTATCCAGTTACTACTACTTCCTATTACCCTTAGGCCTGGTCTACACTGGGGGGGGGGGGTCGATCTAAGGTACACATCTTCAGCTACGTGAATAGCGTAGCTGAAGTCGAAGTACCTTAGCTCGAATTACTTACCCGTCCTCACGGCGCGGGATCAACGTCCGCGGCTCCCCCGTCGACTCCGCTACCGCCACTCGCTCTGGTGGAGTTCCGGAGTCGACGGAGCGTTGTTGTTCGATATATCACGTCTAGATGAGACGCGATATATCGAACTCCGAGAATCGACACTACCTGCCGATCCGGCGGTAGTGAAGACGCACTTTAGTCTCAGGTGTCTGTCATGCTGGCAGCTGGGCTCTTCAATTACAGAGAATAAGCAGAAAGCCAGAACAAAACAGAGACATAATCAACAATTCAACCAACTAAATGAGCTTTGCATTGTGCCATGAAAGTCATTAAACTCTGGCTGTGATGCACTTTCAAGGGGATGTGGGCATCAAATCCCAAATGTGGAGGCAGTCCACTGAGAAAGCTCAGCCACCAGGCATGGGGTGTTTCACTCTCCAGGACTCAGTTATTAGTATTTGACTAGATACATTGCATATTCAGAAAACCAACCAGTGAAACGGTCAACTCCAGTCTGGAAGTTCCTTAAAATGAGTAAATTAAATGCAAAAATATCTAAATTTCCTGACTGCCTTCAATAAAATTAATGGATAAGGTTTTAATGCAGCTGGGAACGTGGAAAAGCATTGCTGAGTCTTAACAGACCAAACATGTGGGTATGTCCTGTTCCTTTACTCTACAGCCCATCATAACTCCCCTCCTGTGCTGAGCGCCCCCCTGAACAACACCACCTCCAGCATGGCACCAGTCTCTCCTTCACAGACTGTGGAGATGCCCCAGCCACGTCCTTTCCGCCTTGAGTCGCTTGACTTCACCACACCGTCCTCCAAAACAAAGCGCAAGAAGGGCAAAAACAGCTTCAGCAGTGACCCCTTCTGAGTGAACTGGCCTCAGGTGAATACGGATCCTTCTGATTGTAGTGGCCTTCATGGACTCCAGTCCCGTGGCTCCTGGTGGCAGTGTCTGCTCAGATTGCAGCAACCTACCTTGGCAGTTACCCTCTTAACGATATAGAATTTGGTGGCAGCAATCCTCTTATCACAGCGGCTTTTGGAAGGGACAGTTTGACTTTCCTTTGAGTTTAGGGTCAGTGGAGACAAATGCTGCTTCCAGAGGTTTTGAAGTCTGTAGTGACAACTCCAGGTTCAAGCTGGGGCTGGCACATTCCTCCATTACCTGCTTCCCTGCCACGTGTGTGCAGCCAGCACCATATATTTTGTCTTCCATTCTGGTCACTGCCATGCCCAGTCAAACCTCTGTACTTGGAGTAAAATCTTTAGTGATGTGAGGCAGTTCCTCAAAAAAAAAAAGCCTTAAAATCACTTTCTGTATTTCCCAATGCAAGTTTCCTAGACAGAACTTACTTGTATCCTTTTGGATGTCACAGCCACAACTTGAGCTCATGCCCCATACAGAATTCTCCTGTCTTATTCCTCATTGTAATAAGACAGTGAGAGGTTCTGGCAGCATCGCTACCATATCCCAGCCATTTCTGCTTTCTCTTTTCTTGAGAGAGTCTGAAACTGACATCATTTATGGGACACAAACTCAGTTCTCCAAGGAAATACGGTTTGCAAATTTATTCCCTGACTCCTAGATCAGATCAAATCGGAAACTGCAGTTCAGTGAGACAGTGGAAATGATTGCTCCTGTCCTTGTGTTCAAGATGTTAGTTTTGTAAACTATATTGTAGTGAGGCGGCCTGGCTCCCGACGGCCCCAGAGAGAGAGGAACCAGAACAGCCACCTCAGTGGGCGGAGCCACCGCCGCCTGTTCCCGCCCCCCGGAAGTCAAGGGGCGGGACAGGAAGTATAAAAGCCCGGCCTCAACCCTCAGTTAGAGCCCAGCGGCCGGAGAGGACGGACGCTCCTGTTCAGGCTCCTGACTGGCCGAGCCTGCCCAAAGCCAGGTACCCGGACGCGGACGGACCAAGCCTCCCTCGAGCAAGGTACCCGGACGCGGACGGACCAAGCCTCCCTCGAGCCAGGTACCCCGAGGTGGACTGGCCGAGCCTGCCCCGAGCCCGGTACCCCGAGGAGCTACCCGAGCGTTCCCGTGACCCGAGGCCAGAGGAGCAGCCCGACTTAGACCGCTTTCAGCACACCGAGGAGCCCATGGTATGGGACCCCGCTGCCGAGCCCAGCGACGAGCAGGTACCCGAGGAGGGGGAGATGGAATGCAGCCCGGGGGTAGCCGAACCCTGTCCGGCGGAGGGCACTGACGTGCCCATGTCAGTGTGTTGCGGCCAGGATCCCCACTGACCGCAGCGGATCCACGCCGCTGTTAGGGCCCCGGGCTGGGACACAGTGGAGTGGGTGGGCCTGTGTCCCCCCTGCCACCCCACTCACGGGTGGCAGCCTCCCCCTCCTGCCAACACTCAGGCAGAGAAGCCTGCCCTTACCTGGGCTTCCTGAGACTGATACCGCTGCTCTGCTCCTGCTACAAGGACCTGAGCCTTGGACTATTGTTTGTTGCCCCCCCCTGACCTAGGGCTGGGGCTTACTGACTATTGTGGCTCAGCTCCTGATGTAAGGACCTGCGCCCTGAACTCTTATTGCTGCTCAGCCCCTGCTGTGAGGAGCTGAGCCTAGACTGCTGTGTTTGGTGCCCCGCCCTGATCAAGG
Source organism: Mauremys reevesii (assembly GCF_016161935.1). Lineage (NCBI taxonomy): Eukaryota > Metazoa > Chordata > Testudines > Geoemydidae > Mauremys > Mauremys reevesii. Next base: position 2,659,502 of record NC_052643.1, read on the forward strand.
GCTTGGACTTCTTGACTTGGTTACTGCTCAGCTCCTGCTTGACGGACCTGAGCCCTGAACTATTAGTACTGCTCAGCCCCTGCCTGAGGGTCTGAGCTAGCACTGCTGTTTTTGCTGCCCCGCCCTGACTGAGGGCTTGGGCTTAAACTAGTGACTTTGTGAGCTCAGCCCTGCTTGAGGGTCTGAGCCCTGTGTGTGTTGCTGCCCCGCCCTGAGCTAGGGCTTGGGCTTTACAGACTGAACTGCTGCTCAGCCCTGCTTGAGGGTCTGAGCCCTGTGTTGGTTGCTGCCCCGCCCTGAACTAGGGCTTGGGGCTTACTGACATTGTCACTACTCAGCTCCGGCTGCCAGGGCCGGAGCTTAGAACTGGCTCGCTGCCCTGCCCTGACTGAGGGCTGGGACTCACTACACTAACCGTGTGCCTTCTGTTCAGCCCCTGCTTGAGGGGCCGAAACCCCCAAGACCTTCAGAACCCGGAGACTGATTTGGGACGTGTAGTGAGGCGGCCTGGCTCCCGACGGCCCCTGAGAGGGCACGGCCCCAACACCGGACTGTTACATATATGTTGACTGTTTATATTTTAGTCATTTATCTTATGTGCAGGACATCTGGTTAATTATCACAATACATTGCCTTTTAATGACAAACTCATATGACTGCTGTTATATTTACAGTTCATGTTCCTTTGCATTTTTGCCAGATGTTGCATACATTGGCCATTATCACTGTAGCTGCAAAGCACTGGGTCGGGAGTGTCTTGCCCATCAGCTTTTGCTTCATAATCCGAAAGCCAGCATATTCTGCTGTTGATCAGCAAAAGACACTGCCTACCCTAGCTGTCCTAGACAGTGAGAGGTGACCCAAATGGTAGGGCATAGCTCGGAGAAGAGGAAAGGGACACATGCTGCAGCGTGGGTACCAGCAGTGGCAGTGGGAAGTAAGCCCCTGGTGTTGGCAGATAGAGCATAGTTTACAGCCCTGCTAGGACATTAACAGTGTTGTCTGCTCTCATGATTTTATTGTAAATTTTGCACTATCTGGTGCTTTCCATAAAGCTCCTAGAGTCATGTGATTACATGGGGGAGACGGCTTTATTTTAACACGTAAGTTTCTAACCTTTGCAGTGGCAGCAGTATTGCTAAACCCAGATGTTCAAAAATCATGTGATTAGCTTTCATAGCAGATTTTGTAAAAATAATAGATTGTGTTCTTTTTATTGGCTTTCTGCTTTTTGAGCCTTTAGGGTCCACTGGGGTCACATTATGAAGCTTTCTCCACAGCCATGAGGGATAGAAACTTACTTTTAAGAATGAATGCTGAAATCATCACATAGCCACTTGACTCCAGGAGCTGGGGCTTTAAGGAAAACAGTAATTGTCATGAGACTTGTGACAAAATCATGAGAGTTGGCAACACCGCCAGTAAAAACATGCCAATGGGATTCCTGAAGGGCGGGGCTGCAGAAGACAGGGACCCAAAGTTATTTGTTTTTAATGTCATGCTTGGGAGCGGCTACTGCGGTAAGCCTGGGGCATGCAGGAAACCAGGCAAGGACGGTGCGAGAGGAGGCGGCGCGCTGCGCAGGCGCAGCAGCAGCCACAGAACCCGGGTGCAGGGGCAGCCCGGCCTGGGCTACGACCGCTGCCATCCCTATGATGGGCCGCAGGGGGCGCTGGCTCGGAGGCGGTTTTAGCGCGCATGGGCGGGGCTCAGGGCGCCCTCTGAGCAAGGGCTGCTGTGCGGGGCCCGCTGTGTGGAGGTGTCTGTCTCTGATTGGGCCCCGCTCTCGAGGAGGCGGGCCTTCAGATCTAGTCCTCGGGCCCCGAGAGGGAGGGAGGATGTGCCGGGTTCTCGATCGCTTCCGGGTCACGGATTGAGGCGGCTTTGCGTGTCCCGCCTCTACGGGCAAAGCGGGTCGGTGATTGGCAGCGTGGAGAGGATCGGTTCCGGGTGAGGCTGGCCCCCCAAGAGGAAGATGGAGGTAGCGGCCGCTCTCCCCTCAGGGCGGCTCCTGCTGCTGGCGCTAGTCGGGCTGGGCCTGGCCCAGGCGGACGGGGGGCCCCGCACCCTGGTGCTGCTGGAGAACATCAACCTGCGGGACACGCACTCGCTCTTCCTCCGGAGCCTGGCGGGTGAGGGCGGCGGAGCGGAGCCCGGGTGGAGGGAGGGGAGAAGCGGGGGGGTCCCACGGGAAGGCGGGAGTCATGGTCTGGGGGAGGGCGACGGGGATGGGGGGAGCCTGGGTCCATCACGGCGCAGCTTCCCGGCCCCACTACGTCTCCCCGTGAGGGGTGCGCCTGCCTGGGGTGGCCGACGGGGTCGTTGTCCTCTCGCGTCTGGTTCTCTGCGGGTGCCACGCTGACCCTGCATCCTCCATACAGCGGCGGCGGGGCTTGGTCGCCAGGAAGTGCCACGTGTGTCAGTAAGGAGGGGGGGGGTGCTCTGTACCTGGGGTTGGTGCCTGTCTGTCTTCTGAAGAGCGTCACGTTTGTTAGACTCGCCTCTCCCGTTGTTAGCTGCAGCCCCTGCTGCCCAGATCTCACGAGAGCATTTGCCTCTTTCCTGTGCGTGTTTCCCCCTCTGGTGTTCACGTCATCCACAAATTTTATCACGGCTTGATTCACATCAAAGACGTGCATGGAAATGCTATTGAGAGCGCAGAGGTTCTTGTTTGTTTTTAATTTGGTTTGTCCAAAAAGTCCCCGTGTCCCCTGAACACTATGGATTAGATTGTAAGTACCAAGAAGTGTCACTGCTTGGAGACTGTCAGGAACAATTCTGCAGACAGTGCTCACTGGAGTACTGAGACAATAAGTGTATTGTGGAAGAGTAAAATTCTTGACTTAGATATTTATGTAGCAACTTAAAAAGTATTGAGGAGTCTGGTGGCACCTTAACATCTAACAAATTTATTTAGGAATAAGCTTTCATGGGTAAAAAACCCACTTCTTCAGATGGATTACACCTTAAAAAGTATGGCAACTAGATGCTTAGATTGTAATGGGTAAGACTGAATTAAGTGCCTTCTTATCTCATTTTCTAGCATGATCTGTCTTACACTTTTTTTAAAATTAAAGTTGTGTCACAGTATTCATGGCTATGATCTTTGTTTTCTGGGTGCAGATAGAGGCTTTGACCTCACCTTCAGGACTGCTGATGACCCTGGCCTGTCCCTCATAAAATATGGAGAATTTCTGTATGACAACTTGATTATTTTCTCCCCATCTGTAGAAGGTAAGAGATCCCTTTGCATAAAGGAAAAGACTCAGAAATTAAGTTGTGTAATACTCTGAGGCCCTTGGAGAAGACACACTAGATCTGTAAAGTGCCTTGCAGATATTCGCTAACCTTCATAATACCCCTTTTGAGGCTGGTCTTTTACTGTTCCAGTTTTCCAGATGGGGAGGCAAGAGACTTACCCAGGGTGAAACAATGAGAGGTGTCAGAGCTAGGCCTCGTCCTGACTCCCAGCCTCCTGCTCAACCATGAGATTGCTTTTCCTAGGTTTGATAAAACTGATCAAAGTATTCTTCGGACTTGCTTCATTTTGACCGTGAGGTGGCTTTTGGGGCCTGTCCCTGAGATGTAGAATTACAGGTGTTATCTTCATTCATCATTGGGCAAACTGTGGCAGGAACTGTATGCATTTTAAGCAGTTAAATGGTCATGAGGCAGCTTCTAAAAAGGAGGGAGGGGGGCAGAAGCCTGTAGAACAAAGAATAAGCACACAAATATAGCTGATTGCTTTGGACCTGCAGTCACTGTTGGGTATCTATTTTCTGTAAACACTATTTCATTACCAGTGTTTGCTGTGATAGTAACTGTTATGTCTGTTAATAATTCTCAGACTACTTTATAATCCCTGTGGTATATCTAGAATTATGGTATTGTGATTCAGTAAAAAAAAAAAAAAAAATGTATTGAATGTGTATTTTTGGAACAGTGCTTCCATAGATTAACAAATGCACTGTTCTAAAATTCTATAACTAAAAGATGGAATAACACTGTCATTATTTAAAATGCCTTGATTTTAAGTGTAGTAGTAGTCGGACACCGCCAATACCACACCGAGTAACCGAGACAGCCGACCAGTGAAATAACCCACTTCCTTCCCTGACGGACCAAGGGACGTACCCTACCCGTGTACTTATCCGCTCCACCGATACTGACTTGGACTCCTTATTCATTCCATGGGTGGCGTAGCCGAGCCCACTTATCCACTGACACTTTAAAAACTTTTGCACCCCAATCTGGGTCTATGCCGGTTATGCGATATGTATGTATCTTTTTATCCTTGTAAACAATACCTGTAACCCCCCCATAACCCAAGCCTGACCCCAGATGTACAGTACCTTCCCTCTCAACCTGTGTATATTTCATTTCAGACATTCACTTTAATAAAAAAATTAAATTGTTCTAATTCACACCAAAATATCTGGATTCTCTCTTTACCCCTATTAACAGCCTGAATCAGACTTGATGAGGAATTATTAATAGCAACCTTTTTGAAATACATCCCTTCAGGAAAGTGAGAGATCAGGTGATATTGGTGTGATGAGAGAGCCAAGAAAGACCTTCCAAAAGGAACACTCACTTAGCAAGAGTGGAGAGCTAGCTGATTGTGTGTGAATTAAACTGAATAGTATAATCTGTAGCCCCAGGTTATAGCACACTTAACTTCAGGTGAGCCTCAGAGATAGTGTCAGGTAACTTAATTTTGAACATTACTACTAGGACTGTGATATTGGAATCAGATCCTTAGGAGAACTAACTACAGAGCTGTGCAAGAAGAAGCTATTGACTCATGATATGTAGGAACCCTTTTTAAACTGCTTCAGAGCTAAATTTTAGAGTGTGGCATACAGTGTCTTTCTCATGACTTGTTCTTAACCTCTGACTTACTCCACTTCTGTCCTTCTCTTGGTGTTCTGTTTTCTCTTTCACTTCCTTAATTAAGATATTGTAAAGTTTTGGCTGTACCTCTTTCAACTTGCAGAGATGCATGTTTCTCTAAATTCATTTGCTTTCTCTTAGATATATTGGTTATTGTTGCTATAGTGAAGTTTAATTAAATTTGATTTTATTAGAGAATGGAATGAGTGAGGTATTCCTCATTATTGTCCCAGGAATGCTTGCATTAGTGCCAGTTGTAATTCAACTTCTACAAGAAGGAATAATTAATATTTCCTCTTGTTGACAGATATCTCTCTCTCAATCTCAATGCAGAAGTCTCTCACTATCTTTAAAATGTAGAATTTCTACCTGCAAACAGATAAGAATTGTATCTTGGGGTTGGGTGAGGAAGAAGCAAATCAACTACATGTAACCCAGGGGTCGGCAACCTTTCAGAAGTGCTGTGCCGAGTCTTCATTTATTCACTCTAATTTAAGGTTTCGTGTGCCAGTAATACATTTTAATGTTTTTAGAGGGTCTCTTTCTATAAGTGTATAATATATAACTAAACTATTGTTGTATGCAAAGTAAATAAGGTTTTTAAAATGCTTAAGAAGCTTCATTTAAAATTAAATTAAAATGCAGAGCCCCCGGACTGGTGGCCAGGACCTGGGCAATGCAAGTGCCACTGAAAACCAGCTTGTGTGCCGCCTTCGGCACCTGTGCCATAGGTTACCTACCTCTGATGTAACCAAAAGAAAAGTATGTCTTTAAATGTGCCCAAACAAATAATAATAAAAAATTCATTGGCTATTTCTCTGCAACTGAGATTGAATGGCTAGATCTATGCCTTTTAAAGGCTGGATTTTATGGCTCTTTGCCTTCCTTCTGAAGGAATTAATCCTCCCTTAATCCAACCCTTTAATCTATGTTGGCCATAGGTGTATGTGGCTTCAGGATCCTGCTTAGGCACAGGAGGTGCCCATCACTCCAACACAGCTTCTTTATTAATTTGCCTCACCACCCTTGTATTTCCCTCTCCTCCCTTGCTCTGAAGCACTGGTAAAATAGTTCGGTGTCCACTTTTGAATCACTAATGTCTGATGCATCTTTTCAGATTTTGGCGGAAACATCAATGTGGAGACAATTACTGCTTTCATCGACGGAGGCGGAAGTGTCCTTGTGGCTGCCAGTTCTGACATTGGTCAGTAAAATCTGCGTATCAAACAAATGGGCATAAATGTTGGCTTTTCATTTTATAGCTGCATAAGAGTTTGCTGGATATAGAGAGCACAGATCAGTCCTGTAGGGGAAGGTGTCTTCCTTGTCATGGGAGCTCTTAGAATTCTGGCTGCAACCTTTTTTAAAGGGGATTTTCAAAAGCTAAAACTATACAGCACTCTGTGCATTCAAAACATGCTACAAACCTTCATCCTCACAATGCTCCGAGGGAATTGGTGGTAAAGAAAAAGGAATGCCTTAATTTCACTTTCCAAAGAAAGTTGAGTTCAGCCAAGGGTTGTGTACTGAGTGCACCCAGCAGCCTGGTTAGCAGGACGCTAGCACATAAATCAGGGCTGTCCTTTGTTTTTATTTTGATTTTTAGTTGCTTTTGTGTCTTGTATGTACTGTTAATTGGGAATCCACTTCTCTGTCCTTTTAGGTGATCCTCTGCGAGAGCTGGGCAGTGAGTGTGGAATAGAGTTTGATGAGGAAAGGACAGCAGTCATTGACCATCACAACTATGATATCTCAGACCCAGGCCAGGTAAAAGTCCAGACACTGAATTCTTTGGATATGTCCAGGGCTTGAGGAAACTTGTCTTAGCTAGTACATAGCTTATGGGAAGGAATTTATTTTTTTTTAAGCATTTGGCTGTAAGGGCTGGAGACACATCTTGTCGTCTTCCTTTTTCTCTTCTTTCCTCCTATCCATGCTCATTCCAAAGACGTTTTAAGTAGCAGCTGTGAATCTTATTGAATGATATGCTGCTTTTATTATTGCTCTTATCTTTAATGTGAGATTGCAATTTATCATGCACCTTTGATCTATGCCTAGACAACTTCTAACATTCCAGTCACACTGAGCAGTTAAAAACACCACCTGGAATAGTCAGGGGTTCACTGTATTGGACCTCGAACCCCTCGGGGGTAGGAGATCAGAATTCCCCCTTTCTAGTGAAATATTTTATTTCCTTTTATTCATGATGGGTCAGGAGATAGAATATCATGCTTAGTAGCCAGACATATTAAAAAAGGTAAACTCTGGCTCAAGACACAAGGACAAAGAGAGATCAACATAGAAAACTCTGTGGAAGTTTATCGAATATATGTGAGATCTTGATTTTTCTGTCCTTGCTTGGTTCTGAAATATCTGTCTTTACAGGAGAGATACAAGATGTCCCAATAATGTTTGAGAGTTAAGAACATTGTAACATAGCTTTTCTGTAAACTATGTGGGGCGCACACAATCCCCGATGGATGGGGGAATCACCATAGCTTTGGGGTGCCTATGTAACTTATTAGCAGTGCAGATTTTGCAAACTTTCCTTTTCGACCATACCATCTTGTGCTCGCTATCAAACCAATCTTACAGAACGTATAGTAGGACTTGGAGATTCATAATTTGTAGCTAGATACGAGTTCTTCCCAGCCAGTAGATAGTTGAAGGCCTATCCAATATCACTGAAAGAATAACTCTCCTAACAGTGGTTTTCAACCTTTTTTCATTGCAGACCCCTTTGGAAATTTTAGACTCAGGTTGAAAACCACTGTTCTATGGTAATAACAGCCTTTCGTGCACCCCCTTAGACATAGTCTGAGGTTGAAAACCACTGCTCTATAGGTTCATGGGGCCTTTGATTTCACTGTGGTGCTGTTATTTAGACTCTCTTAATATGCTTAGTTTGGTATCTCTTCTAGTATGTTGTAATAGCTGAATATTTCCTGGTTTAAACAAAAAATTCTTTCATTGGAAAAATGTAATTAAAACTCGGTACAGTAAGCACAGTAACTACCCCTCTGGATACACAACTGTCCCTCAGGGAGAATTCTTCTGAGTGACTATAAGTTACATCACCGTTTAATTAAGGCAGCTCCTGACAACATGCTGCAAAGCTGTAAGCTCGTTATTCCTTACTTAAGAACATCTTGTGTCCTAGAGCAAGGCCTTGCAGGCCAAGAGGAACCAAACTGCTCTAGGATGGGCTGTGTAAGTGTCACAGACTAAGGCTTTAGGCAGCAGCTGTCCCCCAGTATCTTCTGGCACTTTGGAATGCAGATTCTTCCATGTTGTACTTCAGGGGTAGGCAACCTATGGCACGCATGCCGAAGGCGGCACGCCAGCTGATTTTCAGTGGCACTCACGGTGCCCGAGTCCTGGCCACCAGTCTGGGGGGCTCTACATTTTAATTTAATTTTAAATTAAGCTTTTTAAACATTTTAAAAAACTTTATTTACTTTACATACAACAATAGTTTAGTTATATATTATAGACTTAGAGAAAGAGACCTTCTAAAAATGTTAAAATGTATTACTGGCACGCGAAACCTTAAATCAGAGTGAATAAATGAAGACTCGGCACAGCACTTCTGAAAGGTTGCCGATCCCTGTTGTGCTTTTTCTGATATGCTGAAATCCCTTCTATAGTGTTCACATCAGCTTGTGGCAGCAATCAGAACAAATAGGAACTAATAAACACATGTTCCTGCAAGAGATCTGCATCTGTCGCCCTGGGATTTACCTTCCTTCTGATTTAAGCTTCCTAATATGCAACTCACAAGAGAAAACCTGCTCTAGACTGTAACCAGCAGGGGCTGTTGTCTGTTCCCTGAGGGCTTCTGAGCATGTGCCTGGTTTCTTCTCCTGCTCTTACCTCCTCCATCCCCTTGCCCTGTATTACAATTCTTCTTCCTGTCAAGAGGCCAGGTGAGACTGTAGAGCCAATTAATGCTACTTCACAGTTCTGGAAGGGCAGCTGTAGAACCTGAGGTGCCGTGTGGTGCAGATCACTAGCCATAGAGTGGCAAGCAGACACACATGTTAACAAGTTGCCTGTGCATTAATGACATTGTTAGTAGCTTGTGAAAGCTCATCACAGGTCTCTTGTTTCCTCCCTGAAGCACACGCTCATTGTCGCAGACTCTGAAAATCTGCTGAAGGCTCCCACCATTGTGGGGAAAACTCCATTAAACCCTGTTCTCTTCCGAGGAGTTGGGTAAGTGAACCACGAGGCAAGGCTGGCAGTGGGGCTGTGACTGAGAACAAGAGGTCTCTGTTTGGATGGGTTTCTTGCCACTATCTTCCCTCCACATAGGTTATAAGCCTGGGGCTGGGGTAGGGACTATTATAAACAAAGGAAGATAGGTTGGTTTTTGGTTTCTTCAGTTGAGATGCAACAGGCATTTGGTCCTTTAACAGGATGGAATTGGGGGGAGGGCGGCTGAGGGCAGGCAAGAAAGGCGCAGACTTCATGCTGATTGGGTAATCAAAGGTAATCTCTCAATCTAGTTTTATAAACTTCTTTGAAACAAAACTTTTAATACAGTAACTCCTCACTTAAAGTCGTCCTGGTTAACGTTGTTTCGTTGCTGATCAATTAGGGAACATGCTCTTTAAAGGTGTGCAATGCTCCTTCTAACATTGTTTGGCAGCCGCTGCTTTGTCTACTGCTTGTAGGAAGAGCAGCCCATTGCAGCTAGCTGGTGGGGGCTTGGAGCCAGGGTGGACTGGCAGCCCCCTATCAGCTCCACGCTCCCCTAAGTTCCCTGTGCAGCAGCTGCCTGCAATTCAGCTGTGTCCCTTCCCCCACTGCCATGTGCTGCTCCTGCCCTGTGCCTTGGAGCTGCTCCCCGAGACTCCTGCTTGCTATGCCAGGGGTTGGGATGGAGGGAAGGAAGAGGGGGGGCTAATGTCAGGGTGTCCCCCTTCCCCCGGCTCCTGCACCCTGCTTACCCCATCTTCCATAGAGCAGGGCTCAGGACAGAGGGAGCTTATAGCAGCTGTGGTGTCAGCAAGCTGATCTAATTAACAAGGCAGTGTACTTAAGGGAAATGTGCATATCTCCCTCCATTCTGAGGCACAGAGCGGGAACGTGACTTCCCCAAGATCACACAAGAAGGCTGTCACTGAGCCGGGATAGAACTCTGATCTCTTGAGTTCCTCCTCAGTGCTTTAGCCACATTCTTCCCACCCCCAAATTATCAGTAGGGTAGCAGGAGACCTCCTGTCAACTTGCCAAGAACTTCACATGATGAGTACATGAGCACTGAATGCAGCTCTGGTTGGCTGAGTGTGTATGTTTCAATAATGGGCATATGTAGAGTCCAACAGAGTCCTTGAGATTTGGGACTCAGGTGCTGTTTATAGCTCTACCACATTTACTATGTGACTTCTGGCAAATTGGTGTTTCTCTCGGCCTCAGTTTCCATATCAGTAAAACCAGGATAATGCCTAAATCTTAGGAAGTTGTGAGGCTTAAGTCATTAATGTTTATAAAGTGCTATGAAGCCGTCTGCTGAAGGGTGCTAGAAAAGGACAAGATACTTTTACTCCAAGCTGAATGTTCTCGATGCTGTGTATTTACCAGTGTAAACGAGCCCCTCACACTAGGTCTACACTTCTCAGTGTCTATGTATTGTATGGCAGGAGTTTACAATCTGAAAGGTCCCATATAATGTGAACTAAATAGTTAATCTGCAGACTAAGTATTTTCAAAAAAGCCAAGGGGGGTTAGGCACCCAACTGTCATTGACAGTCAATTGGAGTTTAGGTATCTAACTCCCTTAAGCACTTTTGAAAAACTTCCCCTAAAATCCCATCTCTTGTTTTTGTATAGTGTGCTGAAAACACCAAATTCTTGGTAAGAGTCTCTTACCTGGAGATCTACAATGAAGACATAAGAGATTTGCTAGGAGCCGACACCAAGCAAAAGTTGGAGGTGAGGAGATCATAAAGTAATTATGGCTAAATGAGGATATGCTTTAATTTGCTCTGACTGCTATCAGGCATGCCTAATAGAAATGCGGGAGAACCCAGCAGAAACTTTTTGCAGAAACTGAAACATGAAGCATTTGGGATGTGACAAAAACTGTTCTTATTATGTTTAGTGAGTTTTATCTACAGTCTGGTCCCATTCCCCCAAATCTCATACTTTCCTTTATTGTGTGAGACCCAGTTTGAATACACTCTTGTACATGAAAGTAGAGTGTGCTTCAAATCAATGTTGAAAGTTATCATCAATGTGTTTTTACCCTGACAAAAGGTTAGACTCAGCTGCTCTCCGCAATTGCTTTCAAAGTTCTTTATTCTTGATGGTGGCTATTAGAATATGCAACTCACAAGACCAAACTTACTTCTGTTATTTTACGTAGGTATTTGAATTTAACTGAACACGTACAAAAGAATGCCTGTGACTGGTTCCTGCCACCTTTGGCATCAATTTAAAATGCAATACAAAAATAATTACAAAGCCACACACACTCTCTCTCTCTCTCTCTCTCATGGGATCTGAGCCCAGGCCCTGGAAGGGGTGTGTGCATGCATGCATGCATTGTCCTTTTTTAAAGGGGACGCTTTAGGTGGAGCCCTGGCCAGTAGCCACTGGACTTGACCAGAGCCATGGTGGAGTGGCAACTCCTGGTCCTGGGGTTAAAAAATAGCTCTGTAGAACTGACCTTATTATCATTTGTCACTCCACCAATTTTTGTGTGCAAACTTTACCAGCAGTGACATTTTCTTCCAGTTCATTGATAAAGATATTGAGTAGCATTGGACCAAGAACAGATCCCTGTGTGGAGCCCCACTAGAAAGGCTCCAATTGCGTGATGAGTCCCCATTTAGAAGAGCTTGTTGAGGTCTATCAATTAGCCAGTATGCATAAGGGCTGCAGGACTGGATCCAAGGTCCTAGCTTTGGGCTAGGAGGTGGGAATCTGCCTCAACTGTACAGGGAGACATGAAAGGAGTTAGGATGCTGAAAGTGGACACATGGAAAGAAGGGGTCAGGAGAGAGGATACACAAGATCATAGGGAAGGGGAAAGATGTAATGAAAACAGAGATGTAAGAATGAGAGGGATTGTGCAAACCCTTAAAGTGAGGCTGAATTGCCTCAACTGGGGCGCGCACCTCGGGAGCCTTCAGACACAAGGCCTCTGGTCATCTCAGGAGCTGACACTTCACATAAATGTCTGAGAACTGAGAGCAGTCCGCCTAGCGTGCCAGGCGTTCCTGCAACATTTACAAGGCTGCAGTGTCTCAGTGTTTATGGACAACACAACGGCCATGTACTATATTAATAAACAGGGAGGGACTCGATCTTCCCCCCTTTGTCAGGAGACCATCAGACTCTGGGACTTTTGCATAGCCCACTGATAGGCCTGGTAGCGTCCTTTCTCCCGGGGTTTCGGAACACTCTGGCGGATCGACTGAGCAGGTCATTCCTCTGCCACGAGTGGTCGATACACCCGGATGTTATTCATTCGGTTTTCCAAAGGTGGGGATTTCCCCACATAGACCTGTTTGTTTCCCGCGAGAACAGGAAATGCCAGATGATTTTTGTGGGGTGAGACTCGTAAGTGATGAAGGTTTGGGATGGCAGTACTGTTCTCTGAAACACAACAAAGAAAGAGAAAAGGCGACACTTCAGCTGTGCGCCTGTGGGGAGCTAGGAGACTCTCTGACATGGAAGGCCAAATCAAGGCTGCTCATGGCTCAAAAAGCTCTGCCATTCAGTAACTAGCTCAAAGAGAGGAGAAATTAGTCCCTGAGATTCTCTACCCCGTGGTTATGAAAGGATTTGTCACAAGAATCCTTAGCATTCTAGGGCCTCTCTCACTCACCTCTTTGGCTTTACAAAGAAGCAGCTTCTTCATTAAATAATTCTAAGTAAAGCAGGGGGAACAGAGCCGGGGGCAGGGGAGGGTCACCTGCGTGCCTCTCAGCAGGAGGAACAGTGCCAGGGACGAAGGGGTTCACCCACACGCACCCCACATGCAAGGGGAACTGAGCCGGGAGCGGGGCCAAGGGTCGCCCGTGCGCCCCTGAGGCAGGGAGAACAGAGCCGGGGTTGTGGGGGTCACCCACATGCCCCTAAGGCACCGGGAACAGGGACGCGCACACTCCAGAGCCAGGGGCGGGATCACTTTGTTGCCGGCACAAAGGCCTGAGGCGACAGCAACAGTGGTTCGTTGCCCGGAGTGCCTCGCTCCAATTAGACACACCAGGGTGGAGAAGCAAAAAAAGGTTTATTTTGAGATCTCAAAGCGCACGTGCTCGGAGACACAGACAGGTCTCAGATCAAGCACACCCCATACAAGCAGCTCTCTCTCTTTATACATGATTTTAGCTAAGCATGTCTATTACCCCCAATGCCCAGCTCCCCCCTTCCCCGCCCCTCTTCTTCCCTCCCTTCTAGTTCCCATACAGCAAGCACATTATAAAGCAGCAATTATATTGAGCTGGTTAAATCATACTTGGCAAAAAAACATATTATCTCGTTAGTAACTTTTCTTGACCGGTCATTCTGTTTCACTCCCTTCAGCCAGGTGCAAGCAGGCTGTATAATTGCCTCCTGGTACTGATAACTAGTTGCCACACATTCCATTCTTTCCATCTAGCCTGTGGAGTTAATTAAAGTCTAAACATGGAAGCGGTTCGGACAAGCAGAGGCCTAATACAGGGAGCCTTCATTGGCACTGTCATTTTCCACCCTTCTGTCAACACTGGGCCATGCCTGGTGCCACCAACAATTCCCTCCTTTGAGAATACTCAACAAACCTTTGGCTGAGTGTTCTCATACTGTGGACAAAACGTAATTGAGTTCTATGGAGCTGGGGCTGTCAATGAGAGGGTACATAGGGAGCTTCGGGGCACGGGGGGTACAAAGTTTACGGAAGAGCAGTTAGAGAGATTAAACTCTTGGGCAAAGCAAATCTTCAGGTTCTCATACGTATTTGACTCTAACTTGTTAGGGATTCCCCTCCATCCCGCATGTGCCTGGGGAGAAACGGGAGTTAACGAGAGGAGTGTTCCCATAGCAAAGAGTAACATTGTGGCAAACCCTAGGCCTGGATCCATACTGGGCAAGTGATCCTAAGGCCTAACAATTACAATTCCCCAAATACCCACAAAATTACTACTACTAATAACAAGCAGATTAAAAACAAAAGGGACCAAGCCCACAGGTTAGGCTGGCCCTGTCAAAATAAACACAGCCAACGCTCAGAGTGTTCACGGGGAGTGCGCTGTAACTGTCCAAAGGGGTCACAGGGCATTCCCAGCAGGCCTTACTGTCGCCTGAATAACAGCTTAAGTCCCAGATCGTCATTGGCAGTCTTCTCCGCAGGTTGGACGGTCCACCGTTCAGGAGCTGGCACTGCTTTCAGACGGGAGTAGTGGATCCAGTTCTTGTATCCCTCGACCTTTGCTGCTGTGTGGGTGATCAGCAGGACGGTGTGAGGTCCCTTCCACTTCTCTTGGAGAGGCTCGTCCTTCCAGGTACGAACGAGAACGGAGTCACCAGGCTGCAGGGAGTGGACAGGGGCATCCAGCGGGAGAGGCTGCAAATCTTTGGTATACCTGTGGAGAGAACAGAGAACAGCAGACAGAGAGCACATGTACTGAGATAAGAAACCGCAGCCTACCTCCCACTCCCCTAACAGAACCGGTGTACCATTCATAGGCCATGCCCTCCCAAACATAATCTCGAAGGGACTAAGCCCTAACCTGCCCTTTGGGAGAGCATGAACTCGGAGCAAAACAAGGGGTAAGGTATCAGGCCACCGAAGAGAAGCCTCTTGGCAGACCTTTGAGAGATGCCGCTTGAGTGTCTGATGTAGTTTCTGTAGTACTGGCCGTATTAGGCTTTTAGGTAGGAGGATTTTTCCTTCTGTGGAGTGGAGCCATCCCTCCTTTTCCTGGAGCCCAAGGGAGTCGGCCAGATTCCTTTCTTCACAAGAGTACTGAGGGGCTGGGAGCTCACCCACTGATGGGATGAGGGCATGCACATGGGCCTCCTCAGCTTCCAATGGTTCCAGGGTGGCAGCCCGCTTGGCTTCCCTGTCGGCCCTGGCGTTGCCCTTGGCTACGTCCTGGTCTTCTCTTTGATGGGCTTTGCAGTGCACCACTGCTACCTCTGAGGGGAGCTGCACCGCTTCCAGAAGCCGGAGAATCTGTGTCCCATGCTTGACCGGGGACCCCTGAGCTGTAAGCATTCCTCTTTGCTTCCAGAGACCTGCATGAGCATGTAGCACTCCAAAGGCATATCTGGAATCAGTAAAAATGTTAACTCTTTTTCCTTTTGACAGTTCGAGTGCACGGGTTAAAGCTACCAATTCAGCCAGCTGGGCTGACGTTCCGGCAGGCAAACTTTCCGCTTCCACAGTCTCATGGAGAGTTACAACAGCATAGCCCGCCCTCCTTTGCCCATCTGTAACAAGGCTGCTGCCGACAGTGTACCACTCATACTCTGCATTGGGGAGTGGCTGATCTTTTAAGTCTGGACGGCTGGAGTACTGGGCATCTATGATTTCTAAACAGTCATGTTCCTGCTCCTCTGTCTCTGGCAACATAGTGGCTGGGTTGAGGGAGGGGCAGGTCTGCAGGGTAACTTCAGGATTTTCTAGGAGTTTAGCCTGGTACCGAGCTACCCGAGCCTGCGTGAGCCAGAGACCACCCTTAGTGTCCAGCAGGGCTTGAACCATATGAGGGGTATACACCTGCACAGTCCCCCCCAAAGTCAGTTTCTCTGCTTCACCAAGCACTAGGGCAGTTGCCGCGACAGCTCGCAAGCAAGCTGGCCACCCCTTGGCAACTTGATCCAGTTGTTTAGAGAAATATGCCACAGGACGTTTCCAAGTGCCTAATAATTGAGTAAGCACCCCTAGAGCCACTCCTTCCTTTCATGCACATACAGTTGAAACGGCTTAAAGATGTCTGGCAGACCGAGTGCCGGGCTTTCATTAGCTTTCGCTTTAACACTTTAAATGCCTTGTCAGCTTCTGAGGACCAGTGAAAGGGGTCGTGATCCATTCCCTTAACACATTCATACAAGGGCTTAGCCCACAGTCCAAACTCTGGGATCCATATTCTGCAAAAGCCTGCCATGCCCAGAAAAGCCCTGAGCTGTTTACGATTGCTTGGGACAGGAATTTGACAGATTGCTTCCTTCCTCTCATTTGAAAGCTGTCTCTCCCCCTGTCTTATGTGAAATCCTAAGTACTGTACTTCTGAGAGGGCAATCTGAGCCTTGCTCCGAGCTACCCGGTATCCTCAGAGCCCAACAAAGTTCAGGAGGCTCACAGTGGCGTGGAGGCAAGGGGTTAATCCCACAGCCCCAATTAACAGGTCGTCCACATACTGCAAGAGGAGGATCCCGTCCGGAGTATTCCACTCCTCCAAGTCTTTGGCCAGAGCCTGGCCGAAAAGCGTAGGGGAGTTCTTAAATCCCTGAGCTAAAACAGTCCAGCAAAGCTGCTTTTTAACCCTTCGGTCGTCTTCCCACTCGAAGGAGAAAATCTCCTGAGATTGTGTGTCGACCGGAATTGTGAAGAAAGCATCTTTCAGGTCTAGGACCGAAAAGTGGGTGTACTGCCCTCCTATAGATGCCAACAGTGTATACGGGTTTGGAACAAGGGGGTGCAGAGTCTTAACCCATTCATTAACTGCCCTCAGGTCCTGGACCAGCCGATAGGTGCCATTGGGCTTTCGAACAGGCAGGATGGGGGTGTTCCAGGCTGACTGGCATTCTCACAGTACCCCGTACTTCAGAAACTGATTTATAGTTTCCTGCAGCCCTTCTCTGGCCTCCCTCTTGATCGGATACTGCTTGATCCGCACCGGACCTTTTCCTGGCAGGAGCTGAACCTTAATGGGGGTGTGATGTGCTGCCTTTCCTGGGACCCCCGATGCCCATACTAAAGGAAAAACCTGGTCCTCCCACTGGCTCCACTCTGGGGCTTGCATGGCTGAGGGCTCAACTGCAAGAGTCATTATCCAGGCATTCTCTGGGGGCAAGGTGAGAGTGATTTCATCTTGGGTGAAGTGCAGGGTGGCACCTAAGCGACAAAGCAGATCCCGTCCCAGTAGAGGCGTTGGGCAGTTGGGGAGGTAAACCAGCTTGTGGGAGAGAATTTTGTCTCCCAAAGCACATTCTGCTGGGGCATACACTGGACATTTGATTCCTTTTCCTGTAGCGCCGACCACAGTGAGGGAATCTGCCACAGGCAGCTGAAGGGGTTGATTTACAGCGGTTCGAGCTGCTCCAGAGTCTACTAAAAAGTCTATTTCCGAATTTCCCACCCGCATTTTTACTCGGGGTTCCGGGGGCAGGATAGTCCGTCTCCCCTGACACCCCTAGTCTTGATTCTCTGCTGCCATCATAGGGGTATCTTCCTCTCGGGCACTCATTTTTCCAGTGTCCTCCTTCCGGCATATGGCACACTGATTGCGTCCCAAACGCCTTTCCTGTGAGCCAGGGCGCCCACGTCCACGGCCTCTCATTCCCCGGCCCCTTCCACCACCTTCCTGAAACTTCCTCTTGTCACTGGCCTGTACTGCTGCAACCATCATCTTCACTTGCCTTTTTTCCTTCTCTCCCTCCCTGAGGCTGTAAACCTTGTTTGCAGTTTCCAAAATCTGTGCCACAGACATGCCCATCAAATCCTCCTTTTTCTGCAATTTCCTTTTAATGTCAGGGGCAGCACGGCTGGTAAAGATACCTTTTATAATTGCCTCAGTTGCTGCATTATCAGGGTCTGCGTTAGTGTTTTGCCGAATGGTATCCCGGATGCGCTGCAGAAAAGCGACCGGACTTTCCTTAGGCTCCTGTATGAGCTCATAAGGTTTGGCCCAATTGTTATGGCGAACAGCTGAGCGTCGGAGTCCTAGCAAGAGCAGCTCCTTGTACACAGTGAGGCGGGTCTGACCATTAGGATTCCACCTAGGATCTGCTAGGGGGACCATATTGGCAGGAGTGGCAACATTAGCCGGATCCCGATCATGCCTTAGTTGTGCTTCTTCTCTTGCCTTAGCTATAACCTGATTCCTCTCCACTTCAGACAACAGGGTCCTCATAAGGATATTACAGTCATCCCAGTCAGGCTTGTGACTGGCAAAACATCCCTCAAAAACTGAAATAAACTTGCTGGGATTCGTGGAGAATTCCCCTGCCTGTGCCTTAAAGGCTGCTAGGTCCACTGGGTTAAAAGGCACATGTGAGTAAACTAGCATAGTAGTGGCCCGGCGCCCCTCCGCTCCCGGGCGGGCCACCACAGTCTCAGTAATCAACGGATAAAGTCCCACTGAAGGAGCAATCTCTGAAACCTGAGGCACCTGGTCTTTATACGGTGGGGGTGTAGGAGCTGAAGGGGACACCGACTCTGCCATTACAACCGGGGAGGGGTTCGGGGGACTAACAACAGTGACTGCCGAGCCTGTCGGAGTCAAATTACACTCTTGCAACAGATCTGACCTATCTCTCAACAACATAAACAACTGTGCATACATAAATTCATTCCACTTATTCATTCACTGACAAAACAAAGCTAATTGAAGGATCGTGTTGTAATTAAGTGATCCCTCCGTGGCCACCTTTCCTGGCCCTCTAGCTGGTACTGAGGCCAGTCTACTGTACAGAATCTTTCAGTTTACTTTAGTCAATGGATCTTTTCAAACACTTTCCAATTCATCAGAATGCA
The DNA here is from genome assembly GCF_016161935.1 of Mauremys reevesii. Classification (NCBI taxonomy): domain Eukaryota; kingdom Metazoa; phylum Chordata; order Testudines; family Geoemydidae; genus Mauremys; species Mauremys reevesii. Next base: position 2,678,088 of record NC_052643.1, read on the forward strand.
TTCTAAGGGTGTACACCGTACCCTGCCTGTACTCTGTCCCTGCCCCATACCTATGGGAAGACACTGGGCATCCCCAGGTCTTAACAGGCAAACAAAAGGTTAACAGCACTGGACTGTTCCTACCTTATCCACGAGACCGGTTCCCCACCGCCGCTCGTAGCTGCTTCTCCACTATCTGAGCGCATTGCACCGCAGTGCCCTCCGGGTCGACCACACCGCCTCCGCCGAGGCCCCGATGAAGTCACCGGTGCGTGCTGGCATCGGTCGCCGCAATCCGTCGACCTCCAGGAGGGGTCCGGGCAAGGCTAAATTTAGCCTCAAGCCCACCCAGGGACGCCAAAACTGTTGCCGCACAAAGGCCTGAGGCGACAGCAACAGTGGTTCGTTGCCCGGAGTGCCTCACTCCAATTAGACACACCAGGGTGGAGAAGCAAAAAAAGGTTTATTTTGAGATCTCAAAGCGCACGTGCTCGGAGACACAGACAGGTCTCAGATCAAGCACACCCCATACAAGCAGCTCTCTCTCTTTATACATGATTTTAGCTAAGCATGTCTATTACCCCCAATGCCCAGCTCCCCCTTTCCCCCCCCCCTCTTCTTCCCTCCCTTCTAGTTCCCATACAGCAAGCACATTATAAAGCAGCAATTATATTGAGCTGGTTAAATCATACTTGGCAAAAAAACATATTATCTTGTTAGTAACTTTTCTTGACCGGTCATTCTGTTTCACTCCCTTCAGCCAGGTGCAAGCAGGCTGTATAATTGCCTCCTGGTACTGATAACTAGTTGCCACACATTCCATTCTTTCCATCTAGCCTGTGGAGTTAATTAAAGTCTAAACATGGAAGCGGTTCGGACAAGCAGAGGCCTAATACAGGGAGCCTTCATTGGCACTGTCATTTTCCACCCTTCTGTCAACACTGGGCCATGCCTGGTGCCACCAACAACTTGCACTCCCTCAGGCAAGGGGAAAAGAGCTAGAGCGGGGGAGGGGGTCGCCCTCGCCCCCCTCAGGCAGGGGGAACTGAGCCAGGGACAGTCGCATGAGCTCCCCTCAGGCAGGGGCAACCGAGCCGGGGGATTTCCCATGTGCCCCTCAGGCAGGGGCAACTGTCCCGGACTCACAGATCGTGCCCACTCATGGCCCCGTGCGGCCCTTCTCGGGGGTCCACTCTCTCTCGGGGTCAGGCCCCTCCACCTTCTGGAGCCACACCTCTCTGAGCCTTAGCACGTCTGTCTGCCGTGGGCCCCCTCAGGGAGTCCACGTGCTCTGGACCCCCTGGGCCTCTTCACCCCCGAAGGGGTTGATGCAACCCTGTTCTCTAGCCCGGAGTGACTCTCCGCCAGCATAAAACAGGAGGGTTTATTGAGAGTTGAACACAGCACAGGAAACTCTCAGGGCCTCAGGCCTGGCCTCTCACAAATAATAACAGCACATCCCAGTCTCCCTGCATCCAGGTGGGCTCTGCCTGCTTCCCCTCGCCAGCCCCAGCCCCGAGCCCCCCTGCTTCCCAGCTGGGCCTCTGATATCCCCAGCCTCAAGCCCCGCCTCTGTCCATTGTCTTCTCTCCAGTAAACAGGGTCGTAAACAGGAAGGCCTGGGTCTCCTCTCCTCCCAGCTCTCCTCTGGCTGGAACTGGCTGGTCAGGTCACCGGGGTCCTCTCTCTGCAGCCCTTTGTCCTCCCACTGGCCAGAACCGGTTGTGTCTCCTGAGCTGGGGTCCCGAGTCCCTCTCCCGTCCTCTGTAACAACAAACTCCCTCTCCCCTCACCTCGTTAAACCAGTAACATCCAGGGACATTGAGTCCCACCCCCTGTGCGTGCAAACCACTGGAAAACACAGAAACCCCAAGAAAACCCCACTTCACACAGCAACCAAGCCCGGGCTTCCTGCACCCCTCAGGCAGGGGGAACGGAGCCAGGGAGGGTCACCCACATGCCCTTGAGGCAGGGGCAACCAAGCCAGGGGGTTGCCCATGTGCCCCTCAGGCAGGGGGAACCGAGCAGAGGGGGTTGCCTGCGTGCCCCTGAGGTGGGGGAACCGAGGCAGGGGGGTCCCCTGCACACCCCTCAGATAGGGGAAACCGAGCCGAGGGGGATGCCTGCACGCACTTCAGTCAGTGGGAATGGAGCTATTGGGGTCACCCATGTTCCCCAGGCAAGGGTAACGGAGCCAGGGGGGTCACCCACACATCCCTCAGGCAGGGGAAACAGAGCTATTGGGGTCACCCATGCACCCTTCAGGCAGGGGGAACCGAGCCAGGAGCCTGTGAATTTGGCTGCATAGAGATAATCATGCAATTTCTTGGTCAGAGCCCACTTTAATGCTAAGAACTCTAGTTTGTGAACTGGCTAGTTCTTTCAATGATACTAGACTCTTACTAGCATAGGCAACTGGTCTCCATCCATCTGGATGTTCTTGGTAGAGGACTCCTCCAAGTCCTTCCATATTAGCATCATTGTGTAGTAGATATCTTCTTTTAATATTGCCAAAACTAATGCACCTGGTGCGTGCTACTTTATCTATTAACATCTGAAAAGCATTCTCACAATTCAGAGTTCACCAGTCTCCAAAGGATTCACTGACTTGGTAGTAGTTGGCATCTGGATGCAGAGCCTGGCCTTTTCCTATGAGGAAATACCCCAATGGTGAGTTAATGTAAGGGTCAACAAAGGTCAGTAATTCCCTCTACAAATTGCCTATAATAATTGCAGAATCCCAAGAAAAAGATGGTTACTCACCTTTGTAACTGTTGTTCTTCGAGATGTGTTGCTCATATCCATTCCAATTAGGTGTGCACACGCCGCACGTCTGTCGGAAGATTTTTACCCTAGCAACACTTGGTGGGTCGGCTGGGGCGCCCCCTGGAGTGGCGCCGCTATGGCACCGGATATATACCCCTGCCGACCCATCCGCCCCTCAGTTCCTTCTTGCCGGCTACTCCGACAGAGGGGAAGGAGGGCGGGTTTGGAATGGATATGAGCAACACATCTCGAAGAACAACAGTTACAAAAGTGAGTAACCGTCTTTTCTTCTTCGAGTGCTTGCTCATATCGATTCCAATTAGGTGATTCCCAAGCCTTACCTAGGCGGTGGGGTCGGAGTGAGATGTTGCAGAATGCAAAACTGCTGAGCCAAAGGCTGCATCATCTCTGGACTGTTGGACCAGAGCATAATGTGAAGCAAAGGTGTGGACCGAAGACCAGGTAGCTGCACAACATATCTCCTGGATAGGTACACGAGCCAGGAAGGCGGCAGATGAAGCCTGAGGCCTGGTAGAGTGTGCGGTGAGGTGGCTCGAGGGTACATGAGCCAAGTCATAACAGATGCACGCTGTTACCCATGATGAGATCCTCTGGGATGAGACAGGTAGACCCTTCATTCGGTCTGCCACTGCAACAAAGAGCTGGGACATTTTACGAAATGATTTTGTCCGCTTGATATAAAATGTGAGCGCCACGGACATCCAGGAGTACAATTGTTGCTCCCGTTGTGATGAGTGCGGCTTCGGGAAGAAGACCGGAAGGAAGATATCCTGGTTGACATGGAATGCCGATACCACTTTAGGGAGGAATGCCGGGTGTGGTCGTAACTGCACCTTGTCCTTGTGGAACACAGTATACGGTGGGTGCACCGTTAGCGCACGAAGCTCGGAAACTCGTCTGGCCAATGTAATGGCTACGAGAAAAGCTGTCTTCCAGGACAGGTATAGAAAGGAGCATGTTGCCAACGGCTCAAATGGGGGAGACATATGTCTGGTTAGAACCAGGTTGAGGTCCCATGTTGGGGCAGGGCGTCGTACCTGTGGGTATAGGTGCTCCAGGCCCTTAAGAAATCTAGAGACCATAGGGTGTGAGAACATGGAGCGGCCACTCCACCCTGGATGGAAGGTAGAGATGGCCACCAAGTGCACCCGCAAGGAAGATACCGCCAGGCCCTCCTGTTTGAGAGACCAGAGGTAATCCAAGATGGTTGGGATCGAGGCCTCAGCGGGGGTAACACTGTGTGTCCCGCACCAAGAGGAGAAACACTTCCATTTGGCCAGATACGTTGACCGGGTGGAAGGCTTCCTGCTACCCAGGAGTACTTGCTGTACTGAGGCAGAGCAACGCAACTCTGACTGGTTTAGCCATGCAGCAGCCACGCCTTGAGGTGAAGGGCCTGCAGGTCTGGGTGGCGAAGTCTGCCGTGGTCCTGCGTTATGAGGTCTGGGTGGAGTGGCAGGGTAATCGGGTTGGCTAGTGACAGATCGAGTAGCGTGGTGTACCAGTGCTGCCTGGGCCACGCTGGAGCGATCAAGATTAGGTGCACTCTGTCCCTGCAGAGTTTTAGCAGGACCTTGTGAACCAGCAGGAACGGCGGGAAGGCATAAAGCAGCCGGTTCGTCCACGGCATCAGGAATGCATCCGAGATCGACCCTGGTGAGAGGCCTTGGAAGGAGCAGAACATCTGGCATTTCCTGTTCTCGCGGGAAGCAAACAGGTCTATGTGGGGAAATCCCCACCTCTGGAAAACCGAATGAATAACATCTGAGCATATCGACCACTCGTGGCAGAGGAATGACCTGCTCAGTCGATCCACCAGAGTGTTCCGAACCCCCGGGAGAAAGGACGCTACCAGGTCTATCGAGTGGGCTATACAAAAGTCCCAGAGTCTGATGGTCTCCTGACAAAGGGGAGAAGATCGAGTCCCTCCCTGTTTGTTTATATAGTACATGGCTGTTGTGTTGTCTGTAAACACTGAGACACCGCGGCCTTGTAAATGTTGCAGGAATGCCTGGCATGCTAGGTGGACTGCTCTCAGTTCTCAGACATTTATGTGCAGGGTCAGCTCCTGAGGTGACCAGAGGCCTTGCGTACGAAGGCTTCCGAGGTGCGCGCCCCAGCCGAGAGAAGACGCGTCCGTCATCAGGGACACTGAGGGCTGAGGCGGATGGAACGGTAGCCCTGCATACACCAGGGAGGGAGTCAGCCACCAGTTTAGAGAGCCTAGAGTGCTCGGGGGAATGGTGACTATTGTGTCTATTGAGTCCCTGCTCAGGCGGTATACCAAGTTGAGCCAAGTTTGTAACGGACAGAGGCGGAGCCTGGCATGCCTGGTTACGAACGTGCATGCAGCCATGTGACCCAAGAGACTGAGACAAGTGCGAACCGAGGTCGTCGGGAAATTTTGCAGACCGTGGATGATTGTTGCCATTGCTTGAAACCGCGGCTGTGGTAAGCAGGCCCTGGCGAGATTGGAGTCTAGGATCGCTTCTATGAAGTCTAACCTCTGTGTGGGAACCAGAGAGGACTTCTCTATATTGATCACCAGGCCTAGATGAGTGAATAGGTCCCTGACGATGCCCACATGCTGGGCGACTTGTGTCTCGGAGGTCCCCCAGAGGAGCCAATCGTCCAGATACGGAAACACGTGTATCCAACGTCGGAGATATGCGGTGATCACGCCATTCACTTTGTGAATACCCTTGGGGCTGTGGAAAGGCCAAGGGCAGGACCGTGAACTGGAAGTGCTGATGGTTGGCTACGAACGGAGGTACCTCCTGTCCGGAGGAAAATGGTGATATGAAAATATGCGCCCTTCATATCGAGGGCGCATACCAATCTCCAGGATCCAAGGATGGGATAATGGTCCCCAGGGATACCATACGGAACTTCAACTTTACCATAAACTGGTTGAGTCCTCGCAGGTCTAGGATGGGTCTGAGACCACCCTTCGACTTGGGGATTAGGAAATAACGGGAGTAAAAGCCCTTGCCCTTTTCATTCTTTGGCACCTCCTCTATAGCTCCCATGGTGAGGAGCGACCGCACCTCTTGCAAGAGGAATTGCTCGTGAGAGGGGTCCCTGAAGAGGGACGGGGTGGGAGGGTGGGGCTGAAACAAATGGGAGGTGGTATCCATATTCCACCGTGCGTAGGACCCAGAGGTCCGAGGTTAACTGGGACCACGCCGGGAGGAAGTAGGAGAGATGGTTGGAGAAGGGAGGAGAAGGATCCTGGCCTGTACTTGGTACGCTGTCCTCGGGCGCACCTTCAAAAGTTAGATTTTGGTCCCGCTGGTGGTTTCGAGGGACCTTGATTTTGGCCCTTTGGGGTCCTGACTGGTGTCTACACCCACCTCGACCGTGCCGCCTGTCAAAGTCCTGCCTGTTTCTAGGCACAAAATATGGACGGGGAGGTTGGGGGCGGAAGGGTCTGCATTGGGTCACTGGTGTGTGCATGCCTAGCGAACGTATTATGACCCTATTGTCTTTCAGGCTTTGCAGCCTAGGGTCAGTCTTCTCCGAGAAGAGGCCTTTACCATCGAACGGCAAGTCCTGGATGGTGTACTGCAACTCGGGTGGGAGGTTGGAAACGTGAAGCCATGAGATACGCCTCATGGCAACACCTGAGGCCAGAGTCCTGGCTGCTGAGTCGGCTGCATCGAGCGAGGCTTGGAGGGAAGTTCTGGCCACCTTTTTTCCTTCCTCCAAGAAGGCCGCGAACTCCTGGCAGGAATCCTGAGGGAGTAGTTCCGTAAATCTCCCCACCTCCACCCATGTTTTGTAATTATAGCGGCTGAGGAGGGCTTGTTGATTCGCCACCCAGAGCTGTAAGGCGCCCGCTGAATACACCTTACGGCCGAGCAGGTCCATTCGCCTAGCCTCCTTCGATTTTGGGGCTGCCGCCTGCTGGCCACGGCGTTCCCTCTCATTAACCGATTGAACGACCAGTGAGCAGGGAGGAGGATGGACATATAAATACTGCATTCTTTAGAGGGCACCATATATTTACGCCGACTTCTGGCCGTAGGTGGGATGGAGGCCGGCGATTGCCATATATTGTCTGCATTGGCTTGGATGGTACGAATGAACGGTAGGGCCACTCTGGTGGGAGCATCCGCCGACAGAATGCTCACCACCGGGTCCTCCACCTCTGGGACCTCCTCTCCCTGGAGGTTCATGTTGAGTGCTACCCTCCTGAGGAGGTCCTGGTGGGCCCTCAGGTCGATTGGAGGCGGGCCCGAGGAAGATGTCCCTGCCACCGCCTCATCTGGAGAAGAGGAAGAGGAGACACCTGGGACGAGAGGGTCCTGCGTGGCCTCTTGCTCCTGAGCAACCTCCTGCTCCAGTGGGACTGGGGAGTCCGGTGGGTGGACTGGAGCTTCCTCTGTACCAGCGGGAGGCGGATGGCTGATTGTCACCTCTGGCACCTGGTGCTCTGATGGTGCTGAGCGGGACGGAACTACTGGTGCCCCTTGGGCCTGGTGGTGTGGGCCTAGGTCCTGGGCCTGTCCCTCTTGGAAGACCCCGGTGGGCACATCAGACTCACGGTCCTGTGCATAATAGCTGTCCGCGCGGGACGACTCTGAAGCATGCCTGGAAGGCCATGGAGGAGCGGAGAGGCTCTGAGCAGAGTCCATGTCTCTAGCAGGCCTAGCTCTACTTGGCACCAGATACCGGTACTGGGAGGCATACCGGTACCGGGAACGAGATCGGGACCTGCGACTGGAACGGTGCCGGGAGGTCGAGCGCGATCTCGAGGCTCGGCATCGGGAGCGGCTACGGGAGTCACGGTGCCTGGAGCGGTGCCGAGAATATCGGGCCGGTGACCGGGATGCTGACTGGAGCAGCGAGTGCGACTGGTACCGCAGAGGAGAACGGTGCCGGTCTGCTGTGCCAACAGAGGGTGGCCGAATCAAGGCCGGCTTGCCTATAGACTGTATCGCCCGCACCAGCGGTGCCGGGGGCGGAGGCAGTATCGACTCTGTCATCAAAATCAGATCCTCGCCGCTGAGAACGCCTCCGCATGGACGGGATATTAAGCTCTACCACGGGTCTAGCCGGGGAGCTGACAGGCACCAGACTCGATGGCCCTTGTGGGACCGGAATTGACGGTGCAGACGTCGTCGGTGCCGTGGCGGGTGTCGGCGCCGGGCGGTCCGACTTGGATGAGCTCTCTGGCTGCGGTGCAGGTGGCACGGAAGCAGCAGGAGTCTTAGATTTTCTCGACCTCGGGGAGAGGGAGCGGCGTCGAGCCGGCCTCGGTGCCAGCGACGGGTGGTGCTGAGGAGCCTTGGCCGTACCGCTGCGGTCCGGTGCCAAGGAGGTGCTTCTGTTCGAAGAGTGACCAGTGCTCGGTGCTGAAGGCTGAGGCGTGAGAGCCGCCTCCATGAGGAGCTGCTTTAGCCTAATGTCCCGCTCCTTTTTTGTTCTTGGCTTAAAAGCCTTGCAAATGTGGCACTTAGCTGTCAGGTGCGACTCCCCGAGGCACTTCAGACAGGAGTCGTGTGGGTCTCCTGTCAGCACCCACCCGCGGCAGGCCAAGCACGGTTTTGAAACCTGGTGAACTGGCATGGGCCTGCACTGGTGCGGGAAGGGGCTATTCCCAAACCCTCTTAACTAATATTATACTAAATATACTATAAAGTAATAAACTAAAGTGAATTATATAAAAGTTTTTAACTATATACACAACAAGGAACGAGAACTACGAGTAGCTAGGGAAGTGGAGGTCAGCTAAGCCGCGCTCCACTGTTCCAACGACCGAAACGGGCGGTAAGAAGGAACTGAGGGGCAGATGGGTCGGCAGGGGTATATATCTGGTGCCATAGCGGCACCACTCCAGGGGGCGCCCAGCCGACCCACCGAGTGTTGCTAGGGTAAAAATATTCCAACGAATGCACGCGCGCGCACACACCTAACTGGAATCGATATGAGCAAGCACTCGAAGAAGAACCGAAAGGTTCTATATCTCATTAATGATCACCTAAGCAACCAGCAGCACTGACGTCATTGGGAGTTTAGTCTAACTAAGAAGCAAGTAGGAGGCTCAGGATTTGGCTCAATAGTTGGTCAGATCAGATTCGCTGAACCCCTTGCTGACAGGAGATTCCACACTAGAATGGCAGGGAGTGCTGAAAGCTAAGGCACTTCTACAATGCAAATTGACCCCAGTTGGGAACCCAGTTCCATCCCATCTCCAAAACAAAATGAAACAATGTTGGGAAACAGTGGTATTGTAACATAGTCTCCAACAACACAGGTTTTGTCTATGGTACAAGACCAAAGATTGAGGTGCGTGGGGAGAGGTGTACCAAGAAGGTCACACAGTACCCCCTTGCACTACAGTTGTGCTGAGGATTGTAAAGTGGACAACCCCCAGCAGGAAGTAACTTGGGGGTCACGCTCCCTGGCTTACTTCTCTGATCAGCTGCTTCTCTGCCTCGACATCTGGCTGGGGTTCAGGTAGGAGAGCTGGCTTCACTTCCAGCTGAGCAGTCTCAGCAGGTAACAGACCTAAGGAAAGGAGAAAGATTACTCACACATACAACAGAGGACTGTCCACAGATCATTTGGCAACTAACCAACAGAAAGAGGCTAACAGATGATAGGGAATGTGTCAGCCTAGACCAGGGGTCTCAAACTCAAATGACCACGAGGGCCACATGAGGATTAGTACATTGGCCCGAGGGCTGCATTACTGACACCTCCCCCGAGCTGTCCTCGGCCCCGCCCCCACTCCACCCCTTCCATGAGGCCCCGCCTCTGCCTCACCTCTTCCCACCCCTTCCCTGCCTCCATTCCAACCCCTTCTCTGAAACCCCACTCCAACTCTGCCCCCTCCCTGCCCCCAGGGGGTGCAGGAGGGGCGTGGGGTGTGGCAGGGGCTCAGGGCAGTGGGTTGGGGTGTGGGGTGCAGGAGGGGTGAGGGGTGCGGCAGGGGGTCAGGGCAGGGGATCGGGGTGCAGGAGGGGTGCGGCAGGGGGCTCAGGGCAGTGGGTTGGGGTGCAGGAGGGGTGTCAGGGGTCAGGTGCAGGGTGCGGCAAGGGGCTCAGGGCAGGGGGTTCGACTGCAGGCGGGGCTCGGGGAGTGGGCTCTGGCCCAGCACGCACCAGGGGGGCAGGGCAGGCTCCTTGCCTGCCTGCCCTGCCCCATGCCGCTCCGTCCGGGAAGCGGCTGGAATGTGGGGAGCAAGGGCCAGGAATGGGGAACTGCAGCCAATGGGGCTGCTGGGGCGGTGCCTGAAGCAACATCAACACACACCCCTGCACCTCTCTTCCTCACATTCCTTCCGCTTCCTGGAGCAGCGTGGGGCAGGGCAGGCAGGCAGGGAGCCTACCCTGCCCCGGTGCGCTGCCGGGCCGAGCCGCCTAGCTAAACGCTGAGGGAGGGCGGGTGGGGCTGCGAGGACCTTGCGGGCTGCAGAAAATAACCTTGGGCCGCATGCGCCCATGGGCTGCATGTTTGAGACCTCTGGCCTAGACATTCCTTTAAATTGTGCTAATAGGATACAGTCCACCCTGATAGAGAATGCTCTGTGCTGGGGCTGCACCTGAGAGAAAGTCACTGCTGTGTGGAAGGACAGAGTTTTAAACAGCTTGGTTCCAGGTATGTAAAAGGCTGAAGATAATTCTAGTCTAGTCTAGATATTATTACTATTATTTTCCAGGATGTAACTGAGGGCTACAATGGTATGATCTTTGCCTGTGGCCAGACTGGCAGTGGGACGTAGTTTATCACAGAGGACACTCTAAACCCTTCAACACAGAAAGACATTGTTCCCTGGACACTGGATCACATTTCTGAGAGCAGTACAGGTCTGCAGTGATGTGAAAGGGTTATGGCAGTAAATGCAAGAGTGAGAGATGCTTGGAATACAGTGCTAATTGGAGTCTTCCTGTCCCTGGTTTTCATCTAGCTATTCACTCAGGGAGGGGGATCATTCTCACCCCCATTTTACAGATGAGGATATTGAGGCACACAAATGTTATGCAACTTGCCCTAGACAGAGAATTAGCATCAGAGCTGAGAACAGAACCTAAGAGTCTTGATGCCTAGTCCTCTGCTCTAACGGCTGGAGAATGCTGCCTCTTCACCCAAGCCTAAAGCTACGGGATGCAGGCAAGATGTCTGGTTAAATGGAGCAGTGATCTTGTGAACTTGTGCTTCTCAAGCTTCATAGCCCCTATGCAGCTCCCTTCCCTTCCCTTCCCTCAGAGAGAAAAGGCAGGAGTACCACTTAATGTGGCCACCTAACATAACCTCAGGCCCAGGAGGGGAGGATCAACAGTAGGGAGGCAAAGCGGGCATGGACATTGCCTGCTCTCTTGAAGGTTGGTTCTGGCTGGGGCAGGGGAAGGAAGAAAGGCCATAGAGTCTTAGCCCCTACATGAAAGGCTGCTCCTATCCAGCAGTATGGAGGATGGGTCCTAGAGGCTGCTCCCCTCCCTAAAGTCTCCCCCCATCTGAAAACAGACTGCTCCCATCCTTACCCCTATCCCTCCCACCCAACTCAAAGGCCAAAGCTGCTGGTGTTGGGCTGAAGAGAGCCTTCCCCAATAGGCAGAAGGGAGGTTGGGGAGAAATGCCAATGTGCACTCTGTATATTTAAGGTGTAATTTTCTGGCCAATGATAAAGCAACTCTGGAGCAGTTCAAGGGCATCATACCTGACAAGTTATTTGTGTTCATCTGTTCAGCCAAAATGGCCTTCAGCTTCCTGATCTCCTCCTGATACTCCCTCAGCAGAGCATCTTTGGGATCCTCATTGATACGGGGCTTGTTCTTGATGTTCTTTGCCCGGTTGGCGTAGCGCAAAGTGCTGAGGCTCTCGTTGTAGTTGTTATCAGCAGGAGACAGGCAGGCCACCATGAGGGTCTTGGTGTTTCCTCCAAGGGAGTCCTGCAGCAACCGGGTCAGCTTTGAGTCTCGATAGGGGATGTGTTTGCACCTGCCATCTACCAGGGCTGAGATGACATTGCCCAGAGCTGAGAGAGAGAGGTTAATTTTGGTGGCTTCTTTGAGACGCTCCCTGTGGCTCCGGTTTTGACTGCCTCTCGCCCAGCCAGATCCACCAGGTTGAGTTTTGCAGCCCTCAGGTGATCCTGCCCTCTCTCATCTGCAAGAAAACAATGTGGGATTGGGTTCTTTTAAGAAGAAGCAACTTCACCAGACAAGGACCAGGCCTCTTGCCCTTAGGCATTACATATCAATTTGGGCCCTAGACTTCATATGCACATAGGCCCCGATTCAGAAGAGCACATATACTCATGCATAACTTCTAAGACAGGCTTGAGTCCCATTGAAATCATGTGCTTACCTATTTTGCTGAATCAGGGCCCTGGTTCCCAGAATACACAGCAAAACTTCTTGAACCGCTTTAGATTCTGATCCCGTGAGCACTCTCACCTCCCATAGGCTTCAATGGAAGATGAGGGTACACAGAATTTTGCAGAAGACACTCAGCACCGTGCAGGATTGAGACTCTTACCTTGTACAGGTTCTTTCATTCATTCATTCATTCATGCCCGTCACCCCAACCGGGGTATGGGCCGCCAACAACAGATCTCCATAGTCTTCTATCCTGGGCCATTCGCTCTAGCTGGTTCCAGGTATAGCCCATTTTTTTGCTATCAACCTGAAGGTCGCGTCGCCAGGTATTTCTTGGGCGGCCTCTTTTCTGCTTGCCTTGGGGGTTCCACCACAGTGCCTGTCTGGTGATGTTGGTTGGCTGCTTGCCTATCCAGCCCCACCTTCTCCTTCTAATTTCTTCCTCTGCTGGGAGTTGATGGGTCCTCTCCAAGAGGTGGATGTTACTGATGGTGTCTGGCCAGCGGATCTGGAGAATCCTTCTGAGGCAGCTATTAATGAAGGTCTGATCTTCCTGGTGGTTGTTTTGGTTGTCCTCCAGGTTTCAGCTCCATACAGTAAGACTGATTTCACGTTGGAGTTGAACAGTCGAATCTTTATTGCCAAAGACAGCTCTCTGGAGTTCCAGATGTTCTTGAGCTGTAAGAAGGCTGCTCTTGCCTTACCAATCCTTACTTTGATGTCTGCGCCTGTGCCACCCTGCTGGTCGATGATGCTACCTAGGTAGGTGAAGGACTGCACTTCTTCCAGGGGGCTTCCATTCAGTGTGACTGGGTCGTTGCTGATGGAATTGATCCTAAGGATCTTGGTCTTGTCCTTGTGGATGTTGAGGCCAACCTGTGATGACGCGGCTGCCACCACGCTGGTCTTCTTGCATCTGCTGTTTACTGTGCGAAAGGAGTGCAAGGTCGCCGGCAAAGTCCAGGTCATCAAGCTGGGTCCACAATGACCATTGATTCCATTCCTACGCTTGTAAGTGGATGTCTTCATAATCCAATCGATGACGAAGAAAGAGAAGTGGTGACAACAAGCATCCTTGTCTGACTCGTTCGCACCTGGAAGCTGTTTGTGAGCTGCCCTCCATGGATCACTCTACAGTGTATGCCGTCAGATGAATTCTTGATCAGGTTGACCACCTTGCTGGGATGCCATAGTGCCAAGGAGCTTCCAGAGGGTCTCTCGATCCACGCCATCGAATGCTTTCTCATAGTCAACAAAGTTGATGTACAACGAGGAGTTCCACTCCATAGACTGCTCGACTATGATGCGGAGCGCTGCTATCTGGTCCGTGCATGATCTGTTCTGCCGAAACCTGCCTGTTCATCTCGTAGCTGTGGATCGACGGCATCCTTCATTCTCTCTAAGAGGACTCAGTTGAAGACCTTCCTGGCACCGACAGGAGTGTGATTCTCTATAGTTGGCACAGTTGCTGAGGTCTCCTTTCTTGGGGATTTTGATGAGATATCCTCTTTCCAGTCAGCCGGAATCACTTCTTCTTCCCATATTTTCTCAAAGAGGGGTACAGCATTTCCACTGAGGCATCCAGGTCTGCTTTCAGGGCCTCTGCTGGGATATCGCCAGGTCCAGCCGCCTTCCTGTTCTTCATCATGGTGATGGCTTTTCTGATCTCGCCTCTGGTTGGTTTATCGCAATTGATTGGGAGGTCCTCGTTGGCTGGGTCCGATGTCTGGTGGATTTGGTGGTGCTGGTCTGTTCAGGAGTTCTCAAAGTGCTCCGCCCATCTGTTCATCTGTAGTTCTATTCCTGTTATAGACTTTCCCTGCTTGTCTTTAACGGGACATTCTGGCTTGCTGAACTTTCCAGACAGTCGCTGGTAGTATCGCACAGCTGTTTCATGTTACCGCTGTATGCTGCCTGCTCTGCTTCTGCTGCCAGTCCATCCACATAATCTCTCTTGTCCTTCCTAATATTCCTCTTCACTGCTCTGTGGGCTTCAGCATACTCTTTTGAGCTTTGGCCTTTGCTGCTCTAGTCCTGCTGTTGTTGACTGCTGCCTTCTTCTTCTTTCTGTCTTCTATCTTTGTCAAGGACTCTGCTGTGATCCACTCTTTCTGCTGGTGTTTCTAATTCCAAGCACTTCCTGGCATGCTGACCTAAGTGTGTCTCTCACTTTCTGCCATCTGTTGAGTACACTGTCTTCCTCTTCCTCAGACCGATCCTGTAGTACTGAAAACTTATTCTTCAGCGCCAATCCAAAATCTTCCTTGGTCTTATGGTCCTTCAGAAGGTTGACGTTGTACTTCGCTTCTTCTGTCTGACGCGCCTATCCAGTTCTTCTTCAGCTTCAGCTTCAATCTGGCCACCACTAAGTGATGGTCGGACGCCACGCCTGCTCCTCTTCTAACTCTAACGCCCTGCAAGGATCTTCTGAACTTCTTGCTAATGCAGACATGGTCGATCTGGTTTTCTGTCATGCCTGCTGGCGATACCCAGGTACTCTTGTGGATCCGCCAGAGGAAAGATGCTGCCTCCTATGACCAGATTGTTAAGTGCACACAGATCCACAAATCTCTCTCCATTCTCACTCATCTCTCCCAGAGCATGGGTCCCCATGACTTGTTCAGATCCTGTGTTATCAGGTCCAATTTTGGCATTAAAGTCTCCCATAAGGATGGTAATGTCTTTGTCTGGGAGAGTCTCTAATATTTTCTGGAGTCTGTTGTAAAGTAGTCTTTGTCCTCCTCTTCACTGTCATTGGTTGGAGCGTAGCACTGAAAAACATTCATCTTAATCCTATTCATTTTAGTTCTGAAGGATGCTGTGATGATCCTGGGACCATGTGCCTCCCAACCAATCAGTGCCTCTGTGCCTGCTTGGACAACATGAAGCCTACTCCCTGTGTGTGGTGTGCGCCGCTCTCTTCATGTCCTGAATACAGCAACAGCCTCCTGTCAACAGTCGCCTCTGTCCAGCTTGCATCCATCTTGTCTCGCTAATGCCTAGTAGAGTCAGGTTGTTGCTCCTCATCTCTGCTGCAACCTGCGCTGCCTTTTCCTGACTCGCATGGTCCTCACGCTCCATGTGCCAATGGTAATCCTCCTGGCTGCAAGAAGGGTGATCGGCTTAGTGGCTTCCTCGCGCTTTCACCACCCAGCGCCATGCATCTTCGAGTTGAAGACCCTTCTTTTCCAGGCTAAAAGTCTTGTTAACTCTATTGTTGGCGTTTCTGTAGCAAGCTGATTTTTACAGGGTGGAGTTGCTAGCCCCACGCCCAACCCCTCCTCCTTTACCCTGACTTGGGACAGGCAGATGGCCCCAAAGGACATCTCAGGTGGAGTTTACAGGTTCTTTCATACAAACTATATCCCCAGGATGTTTCATGGAGTTAAATGATCAATGTCAGGCAGGAGAGAGAAGTTAAAGGGGTGGAGATAAGGGAGAATGGAAATGAGAGTCAAGAGTCAATGGGGTAGGAAATCAGCATGGCTGGAAGAAACACATGGGCAGTACAAGCAGCAGAGGATGTGAATGGCCAGAGAGGAGGATCTGTTCAAGTGGACTACCAGGAAAGGCTTGGGGGAACCAAGAAGCCTGGAAGCAATATTTAGTTCAATTTCCAGCCTACAGCTTCTCTCTAGGCCTGAATCAAAGCTGCCTCAGTGTATGGTGATGCTCATAGGGCTGCCTGTGGTGCACAGACACAGGAAGTGGCCCTCACCAGGGAAACAAGCACTATCAAGACATCACCATGTGGGTTCCTGGCATCCCAAGGGGGCTGCAAACACTCTCAAGGTTCAAGTTTCACTGCTTAGAAGCTGGTGAAATGACTCAGCAGGAGGAGAGACGTGCACTGTCAAAGTCTGCTCCTCCTCAACGGACAATGGAAAGTATAAGCAGAAAACAAGAAAACTCCCCAGATTGGGATTCAGCCCAGTCCCTTGAGCCTGACCTTCCTAAAAGGATTCTGCCCCCTTTCCCTCCTAAGCAACCAATTTACAGCTCTCCTGAGTACCACTGCATGAGGAAGCCAAGAGCTAAGCTGAAGTTAACACCTTGTTTACCAGGGACCAGGAAGTGACCCTCCTCTGTAACATTTCCTTCCTACCTTTCACCCCACAATAATGCTAAGTGTAATGGGCTCAGGAAGGAATTTCTCCCCACGCCCATGTATTCTGTATTTTAATTTTTTTTTTTTTGGAGGAGGGATCACCTTCCTCTAAAGCTTCAGCAGCAATGTCCATAGCTAGAGGTGGGATAGTGGACAGGGTGGGCCAGGACTCTGAGGTGACTGTGACGTTGCACTCCATATGATTTTATGAAAATATGCTAATGAGTGTGAATATAATGTAGCTGGAATATGCTTCATGTAAAAGGTCTCTTGTAAGTATCATTACAAAGCTTATAATCTACTGAGTGTGGTCATCCAGTTTGTATAAATGTATCATTCTTGTATCTGAAACTAGAAATATGAAACATAACTCTGAGGTCCTATTGTAAGTATGCAAAGTGTGGGCCATTAATGGTGGTTTGGAATCTGATGGCTCCCATCAACTAGAACAATTGGTTGTAAATAGCTCTGCTTACTTGCAAGCCTTCCTGTGAGTCAGGCCAGGAACAATGAAGGCTTGGGGTCTCCCAAGACATGTGACCATGTCACCTGGTACTGGAATCAATCTTAAACCTGATGCTTTTCCATTTAGAAGGATGGCTGGGGACCCAAAGAGACAAAAGATTCCCGCCTTGTGCCAAAGCTATATAAGGGGGGTGGGACAGAACAAAGGGGCTGCAGTCATGAGAAATTCCTTAGCTACCACCTGAGCTGGAACAAGAACTGTACCAGGAAAGGATTGGGCCCAGACTAGAAAGGAGTCTAGTCTGTGAAAGAAGCTTATTGGAACATCTCTGAGTGTGAGATTTATCTGTAAGCAGTTTCTTAATGTCTTAGGCTTAGACTTGTGTTTTTGTTTTATTTTGTTTGGTAACTTACTTTGTTCTGTCTGTTATTACTTGGAACCACTTAAATCCTACTTTTCTATTTAAAAGAATCACTTTTGCTTATAAATTAACCCAGAGTGAGTAAGTAATTCCTGGGAGCAAACAGCTGAGCATATCTCTATCAGTGTAATAGAGGGTGGACAATTTATGAGTTTACCCTGTATAAGCTTTATACAGAGTAAAATGGATTTAGGATCCCAATGGGAGCTCGATGTATGGGTGCTAGAGACAGAAGCACTTCTTAAGCTGTTTTCAGTTAAGTCTGCAGCTATTTGAGGACTTGGTTCAGACCTGGGTCTGTGTTTGCAGGAGGCTAGTGTGTCTGGCTCAACAAGACAGCGACTGAAGTCCCAAGCTGGCAGGGAAAACGGGCTCAGAGGAAGTCTCAGCACATCAGGTGGGGTCTCAAGGGGGAGTCTCTGTGACCGAACCTGTCACGGTGGCGAAATCAAGCAGGATCTGTGCACAGCTGATTGATTTGAAATGCTGGTAGTGATTTTAAGTGAGTTTTAAATGTGCTGTGCTGGCTGGTTATCAGTTTGTTATTTTCCGCTTGCTTATTTTGGGTAAGGGAAATAGGGACAGAAAAGTCGGCAAAAATAAGTAGAGTGAAGATCAAAAGAAGCTGAAACTGCACAAGTTTTTTGTTTTTTTCAGTAGAAACACTATTTATTCACCCTTTCGGTTACATGTGGACAGAGCTAAGCAGTATGACAGAGGACATGCACTCAGGCTGATTTGCATTCTCCTCACCACAGGAGTGGCTGCCCTTGCAGTGCCTTAGCTCCTGCTAACTCCTGGCAAAGCTGCTGTTACCCAGGGTTTTGCTTTGCAGTCTGAGTTAAAACCAACTGAATAAATATTGTCCCAAATGAAGCCAGGAGAGGATGAGCTCAGAACCAGCTGCTGCTCGCTCTGGCAAGAGCCCTAGCCCAGAGCTGCTCTGCTAGCACAGCCTTGCAAATACAGCTGGGGCAGTTGGTGGAGTTTTGCAGAGCCCCTACAAGGAGCCACCAAGCATACAGTAGCAGAAATGTCAGAGGATCTGGGCTGAGTTGTCCGAGCCCCCACATGATTTCGCCCGTGGGTCGGAACGGGACAGGCGACGGTCAGAATACAAGACGATCAAAATAAAACTTCGCCTAGGCCAAGAGCTGGCATTTCCAGCTGGGTTTGCCTTCTAGTCTTTGGCTGTGAAAGCAGGTCGCTGCTCATTTCTAAAGGGCCTCGATCGACCTTTATAACTGTTGTGCTGAGCTTCCCACACGGTGAACCAAGGTTTAGTGCGCAGAGGCGCCTGCAGCATCCCTTCCTATGATGTGTGTGTGTGTATAGATGCCAGCCCTGCCAGGTATATTAGCTCATGTGGGTGGACACACCAAGTGTCGCTTCACATCGCTTTATGAAGTATAAAATAGGAGAAGGGAAGGGAACTGTTCTCAGCTGTTCTCTCTCCCTTCCTCCCCAGAGAAAGAACAAAGGTTAAGGGTCAGGTCCAGCAAGGCCTATCGATCCATTTCATCCAAAAGCGGTGTGGCGTCCCCAGCAATGGACATGGGCGTGCTCTCGATCATGGGGCTGGGAGATGGACGAGGGTCAGCCTCTGCTTCTGTTTCCTCCGCTTGCCCAGAAAGTCTGAACACTGGGCACTGGGCAAGTCTCTGTTAATTAAGAAGCCCTGAGCTGAGTGGGTCTCTCTCACTTAATCATTTCCTGCCATTGTGGGGCCTCAGGCACTGGTGCAGCTCAGTCCTGTAATCTACACCTGTGGCATAGAACAGGCTAGTCTCCTGTGGGCTGTAATAATTTGGTGTAATTTCAGATGATGGGTTTAGTGTGCTGGTGCCAAGTGGTGTTGAGGGCCTGTGATATACAGGTCAGAGTAGATGATCTGGTGATCTTTTCTGGCCTTAAACTCTAGGACTATCCTCATGACTGAGAAAAGCTGCAAGCAGTTCCCTGCAGAACCTATCAGCTTTGCTGCCAGTCTGGCCAGGGGGATTTCTCTCCAATGTGAGCCACTCCTTCCCATCCAGGGCGCGGAATGCTGCCCACCCCTGCTAACTAGGGACTGAAGGATAAAGGTCAGGGTGAAAACCTGGCCCCAAAGACTTCAGTGGGCCAGAATTTCACCCCAGAACTCCAATGTGCTCGGATTCATTCGGGGTGTATTGAACCATTTGACTCTCAGCACCTCCATAAATTACTCCCACTCGGAGCATACAGAGCACTCTGAGCCAGAAGGAAGGTGTTTTTAAAGGTACGCATTTGTCTCTTTTTCAAGTAACTCACTAGGTGGAAAACAACTGTCTTAGTCCCTCCCTAAGCCCCATTCTGCCAGTCAGCATCTGAGGTGCTAGATAAGTAGCAAATGCTCATTCAATGAACTAAGGAAAATAAAACAAAAGGAGGGTGATTCTCCAGTGAATAAAAAGTAGGCTAGGAAGTCAGACTTTGCAAACTCTACCTATGGTAGATACTGTGATAATAGGGGCTACATTATCTCAGCACCTCATGATTTTTCATGGATTCATTCTCACCACCATGAAGCTGAGCAGGGCTAGTATCCCACTGTACAGATGGGGAACTGTGGTCCAGAGAGACTAAATGACCTGTCCAAGGCCACATAAGAAGTCTGTGATGGAGCAGACAATTGAATCCAGGTCTCCCATGTGCCAGGTTACCACCCTAAGTGCTGGATCATCCTTCATTTCAAACATCCCTTTCCCTGCTATTCCCAGCCATCACAAACCCAGGTTTAAGAGTAAAACTGGCCACAAGCATGAGGCTGACAATGGAGTGCATCAAGGGTTCGACAGGGTCAGCACTACTGTGATGGCCCCATCAATATCTGCAAAATCTAAACTTTCATTTCAAAAAATTAGTCTCTAGCCATTAAGACTGTGAAGAAAACCTTCCAAATGTCAACAAAGCATAAACTGATGCACTCTGTGAAAGCTGAGTTCTCAGTTAGACAGACAGAAACAACAGCTCCAAGACGTTAACTGCCTATTCATCACAGTAGAGTGTTGACACTGAACCCTAATGATTATGACATAAAGCACTGCTAGCTATTTCATCACTGATCATTCTGGCAGAAACATCTGGCAGCTCAGGGATTGTGGGTGAAACTGGGGAAATAGGTGGAGTTTGAATATAGTGCCACCCCTTCTGACTGTCCTTTCTGAGCCCTGGGGCAAATGGACTCTCTGAAGAGTGGGGTTTGTAAGGCAACGGGCAATTAAAATTTAAGTAGTTGTTTGGGCTCCTGCCAGTAATTGTACCCAAGGAGCTTGTTTGTTTCAATCAATACAACTACTGAGTTAGTTTCCCTGGTGTAACAAGTCCCCAGACTCTTGCTAAAATGCCTGCAAGCAGGTTGGAAAGCCAGGCTGTCACTGTCTAATTCTCTTCTAGTCCATCAACTAATTCTGACAGCAGAAGCATGAGACAAGTCTAAAACTTCTTCCCTCCCACCAAATCAAGGGGGAAAGCACCATTCCTTTGAAGGCTCAGAGAGGACTAATGCAGTGTTTCTAAAACTGTCGCCAGGTAGGAAAGCTGGAGGGCCGGGCCAGTTTGTTTACCTGTCCCGCCCGCAGGTCCGGCCGATGCGGCTCCCACTGGCCACGGTTTGCCGCTGCAGGCCAATGGGGGCTGCTGGAAGCGGCAGCCAGTAAGTCCTCGGCCTGCGCCGCTCCAGCAGCTCCCATTGGCCTGCAGCGCGAACCGTGGCCAGTGGAGCCGCAATCGCCGGACTCATGGACGGACAGGTAAACAACTGGCCCGCCTCCAGGGGCTTTTCCACACAAGCGCGCACCCCACTTTGAGAAACACTGACTAATGGGAAGGGACCTGTGTATTTCATAAATCTGCAGCCACAGAATCTACTATTTGCTGCATATTTTCACTCTGGAATCTAAACGGCATTAAAAGTCTTTGTAGATCTCATGGTTGTGAAGGGAATCTTAAAAATATGAACTATAAGTCAGTGATGCTGTGTTTCTTCCCAAGACTGCAGACAGCTTGATCTTCCCCATTCATCTTAATGGGGGTCCAATCTGAAACCTAAAGATGACAGTTTAAATATCAACTTTGTTAACTATTTGACTGACGGTCATTTAAGTAGAAACATCCAGCTAATGTGCTTATTCCACAATCCCAAATTTGCTCCTACACCTCCCCAATTGCCCCAAACTCAGACTGTCCAATATACAGCTGCCAAAATATCATATTTCACCCTCCTCTCTCCTCCATCTTCTACTATGCTGCTCTGGATCGCCAATAACAAATCTTGAGGCATAAAAACTGAAAACATGAGCAAAGTGTAAAACAAATGTAATTTAATTTCAAAATAAATAGCAGAGGCCACTATACTGTTTGGATTATGACTGTCATGTTAAAGCCAGTAAAAACATCCAATCTCAAATGTAAATGAAACGGATGCAGAATTTCCAGTCTGCTGCACTATAGCACTGCAAAATCCAGAGACACTGAAACAGAATTTAGGCCCAGCTTGCCATGGAATGCAGGGGGCTTCCCTAATAAGTTAATTAAATGACAAGCCATTCTCACCCTGTTAGTTTGGGCTGCAAAAACAGAGGTACCACTTTTTGAAAGCCTCTAAACAAGACAAATAATTCCAACTTAGACTGCAACCCAAGCCCTATCTGGAACACGAGAGGAGAGTAAGCATTTACTTTTGATTCTTAGGCTAACGTCAGGATTTGAGGGTCCCATATTATAGAAGTTGGTGAAGCAGGATCTGGTTCAGCAAATCAAGGCACGGTTAACACCCACGTGATCAGCTAATTGGGTTATTCTGAGGGTCACTCCTCATTCCCCCATTTTCAGTAAATGTTTGGTGAGTAAATTCTCTATACATGGAAATGAGGGACTATCAGCAGCATCTGCAATTACAGTTGGAAGACATTGTGCAAATTTCCCATGAATGGAGAACAGATGAAGGAAATAAAACCAGACTATTAGCACTCAGCAGAGGCCAAGGACTGAATGGAGCATGGGAGACTGAACTCCTCTCTCACTCCTAAAGGTGGCCCTTCAGGTGTGTCAGGTTGAGACACACTGGCATGGTGATATCTAGGGGCAACTTGCCCTGTTTCTAGCCATACTTTATTGAGTAAAGAAAGTCCAGTGGCTAGAAGTCAAGTCAGGAAAATCCAAACCGGAAATAAAATGCACATTTTTTGACAGTGAAAGTAATTCGCCACTGGATTAGACTACCTAGGATTCTCTTTCCTGGGATCTTTTAACTGAGATTAGGTATCTGTCTAAAAGATATGCTGTAGTTCAATCAAAAGTTCAGAGGTTCAGTGCAGGAAGAACTGGGTGAAGTTCTCTGGCCAGTGTTAAGCAGGAGGTCAGACTAGTTAGAGGTGTGCATGCACTGCAGTGGAGCACTCATAAGGACAAAACATCTCGAAGAACTCAAGTTACAGAAAGGTAAGTAACCTTTCCTTCTCCATGTCCAGTGAAGGCAGGACAAGAAGTAATTAGATTAATCTGCAGTAAAGGAGATTAGATTAGATATTAGGAAAAACTTTCTAACTATAAGGATAGTTAAGTACTGGAACAGGCTTCCAAGGCAGATTGTGGAATCCCTATCATGGAGCTTTTTAAGAATAGGTTGACAAACACCTGTCAGGGACAGTCTAGGTTTTTTGGTCTTGCCTCAGGACAGGGGGCTGGACTTGATGACCTCTCCAGGTCCTGTCCAACTCTACATTTCTATGATTCTGATTCTATGAGAATAAGGGCCCCTTCCAGCTTTACAATCTATGAATTCCAAGTGCAAGTGTGGCCTTCAGGCACCGGGGCTGTCAGTCCACCAGCTCTCAACAGCATCAAATAAGGATTTTAGAAGAAAACAGAGGGAAATATGCTCCCAAACAATGTTTAGGACACTTGTCCCCCTCCCTCCACAGGTGAGCAAGGGAAAAGACATTTAAAAAATACTCAGTCACTTTGCATTGTAGTGAATGTTGGTGCCAAGGCACAGCTCTCATTCTAGACCTAAAATCATTCAAGACTAGAACTGGGAAAATTTTCAGCAAATAATACAGTCACTGAAAAATGCATTTTTCAAGGGCTCTGAAACCGTTTGCAAATGTTGGTCAAATTTAACAAATTGTTTTGGCCAAAAACCAGACAACAACATTTTTGAAAAGGTCAAAATACCTTAGAAAAATCAAAACAAACATTTTGAAAATGTCCATTTGAACAGACATTCAAAACATTTAATTTGGACACACATGGAATGTTTTCAGTTTTTGTTTTGGTGAAAAAAACTCAAAAAAACCATTCAGTTTCATTTAGAAACAAACCGATTTTTTCCCCACAGATACTGTGGTTCAGCAATAGAACAGAAAAATCAACGATTTGCTCAGCTGTATTCAAGCACCAGTTTTTATTCTGGGATTATCCACCAGATTGCACAGGCTGGTTCTATGCTCAGTCTCCCAAAGGCCTGACCCAGGAATCTGGCACCTACCTACAGCATAGATCTCCATGTTGATGGTGAAGATGGAGTGGGAGCGAAGAATCCTTGTTCATCAGGGTGTAGCCCACTGCTCGGTTTCTCCAACCCGCCTCCATGATGCGCTCGCACTGGGCCACGCTGTGCACGGTGTGCAGGAGAGTCCTTTCACATACACCCTTCTCTGGGAGCTCCTTCAGCTGCAAGCAGGAAGAGCACAACACAATGATCGAACGGTCCCTTCTGGCCTTAAAATCTATGGATCCATGAACACAGGTTACAGTAGGACCACTAGACTCTGAAACTCCACAGACCACTCTGGAAACTTTCCAGGAGCCCGAGGACTGCACACGCTTTGCATATGAAAAGAGGAAAAGCAGTTATGTGCATAATGGGACACTACAGCAAAATCTCATTGCCAGCTACAGAACAGCACTCTGAAGCAACTCCTGAGGGGTGCTGTGCACCTGCTGAGCACCCACATCTCCCACCAACTTGGAGGTTGCACCGTGCTCAGTAGGTGCTCACATTAGGCTTTGCCCCACCCCATTACACAGCTGTAATGTAGCAGGCAGCTATATTTGGCAGTAACCAGGAAACAGACTATATGCAACAGGAACCAAAGTCAAGAGTTTGTTGCTTAGCTCAGGCATCTCCAGTGTCACATGGTGCCCTGCTCCCTACTCTGAGCTGCCCCATAGCTGCGTCTTCAACTTCAAACATTAAGAAGATATGTCAAGGTTTTCATCTGCCACAGCAAATGGCTCGTGTCTCTGGTTATAGGAGTTGACTACATCAAGAGTTTGAGGGCTTGTCTTCACTATCGTGCTGCAGCGGTGCTGATGTAGCACATCTGGTAAAGATGCATTACGTTGACAGGAAAGTACTTTCCATCAACAAAATTACTCCACCACAATGAGAGGCAGAAGCTATGTTGTTGGGAGAGTGTCTCATGGTGACATAGCTTAAGCCGCATACACACAGCTTTAAGTCAATGTAACTTATGTTGCCTGGGGTGTTCACACCCTAAACAACATAGCTTACATCGACTTAAGTGGTATGTTGTCATAAACATACAGCTAAGGGTAGCATAAAATCCCTCCATTACCTGTAAGGTTAAGAAGCTCAAATAACCTGGTTGGCACCTGACCAAAAGGAACAATAAGGAAAGAAGATACTTTCAAATCTGGGGAGGTTTTGTTTGGGTTCTCTTTGTATTTCTCTCTCGACAGAGAAGGACCAGGAAGGAAAAAAATCTCCTAAAACCTTACCTGAAATAAGCATCTAAGATTACAAAAATTGTAAGTAATAGCAAGGAAATGCATTAGATTATCTTTTGTTTTGGCTTGTGACTTTTCCCTATTCTAAGAGGGAGGTTTATTCCTGCTTTTTGTAACTTTGAAGTTGAGCCTAGAAGGGAATCCTCTGTGTTTTAAATCTTATTACCTTGTAAAATTACCTTCCATCCTGATTTTACAGAGGTGCTTCTTTTACTTTTTTCTTTATTATAAAGTTCTTCTTTTAAGAACTTGATGGGTTTTTAGTGTCCTAAAAACCCAAGGGTCTGGACTGTGCTCACCTGGTTAACCTATTGGTTGGTATATTATTGTCAAGCTTCCCGAAAGGGGGTGAAGGGGCTTGGGGGATATTTTGGGGAATAGAACTCCAAGTGATCCTTTTCCTGAATCTTGTCTAACTCACTTGGTGGTGGCAGCAATACCGGCCCAAGGACAAGGAAGGGATTTGTGCCTTGGGGAAGTTTTTAAACCTAAGCTGCTAGAAATAAGCGTAAGGGGGTCTTTCATGTGGGTCCCCACATCTGTACCCCAAAGTTCAGAGTAGGGAGGGAACCCTGACATATGTAGACAAAACCTGAGACACAATAGTGAGGGATACTGATATTAGGTGTTTTACTGATCCCCTCTACACCACATGGGCATCTACACGGCATTGATTAAACTCTCAAAATCCTGCCCATCATGCTCAGGACAAGTATAAAATCTGGGTGTCAGTTTTTCTTTGGTGACTCCAAAGTCCTGTTCTGGAGAGAGATATCCCAATACACAAATCTCTAATAGAATCATCCCAGCAAACTAAAATTCCCGCAGAGGGAACTTTTCATAAAAGATGTTACTAAAGTATATGTTTTTCTTTTTATAGCCTTGCGTGATCCATCAACCATCACAGGAAAAAGTGATCAGAATAGCCCACCAGGATCACAAACACCACTTAGGCTCCATTCTCATTGGGGCTTTAAATGTATTTGAAATCATTTAAACAGTTATGGCCATCATCATTTGAGCTGACAACTAGGACCCTATCTACACCACAAAATAACTGAGTCGGGGACCAAGCTACAACATGGTTATCCTGATGTGATTCAGATATGGACAGATGTTAGTCACCTTGCTTAATGCACTGCTGAAAGCACTCTCTGACACTACTGTGATAAATGCACCATAAGAACCTATCTAGAATAGAACAGAATCAGGTTAAGAGAGAGTTAAAAATTGTAGTGTAGGTAGGACCTTAGCCATGTTCCCTAACTAAGCTAAAGCCTTGGGCTGCCTGGGTAACCGAAAGTTACAGGATCAGGGTTAGGTCAATTCATACCAGGGTAGGCAACCTATGGCACGTGTGCCGAAGACGGCATGCCAGCTGATTTTCAGAGGCACTCACACTATCTGGGTCCTGGCCACTGGTCCGGGGGGCTCTGCATTTTAATTTAATTTTAAGTGAAGTTTCTTAAACATTTAAAAACCTTATTCACTTTACATACAACAATAGTTTAGTTATATATATTATAGACTTATAGAAAGAGACCTTCCAAAAACGTTACAATGTATTACCGGCACGCGAAACCTTAAATTAGAGAGAATAAATGAAGACTCGGCACAGCACTTCCAAAAGGTTACTGACCCCTGATCTATACTATAGCTTTTAACTGTGATATATCAGGTGACTGGGATGGCTAAAGTTAGGAGTGCTGTGGAAGCTTAGTCCTCCGGCTTAAGTCCTCACCAATGCCCATCTCTGATCGGCTGAAGGAATGGCACTGCTTTGCATGGAGGAAGCTGTACTTAGCCTACTAGGGGGAATATGATATTCCACTCACTTGACACTGCACTTCAACTGAGTGTGATACATGCAGCCTTCCAAGCAGAGCTCAGTGAGGCCTGTTCTCTGCAGGGCTTTATTTCATGGCAAGTGACTGTGAGTCCCTGGGGTGCAGGGGTGGCCAGAGTCACCAACATTAAAAG
Source organism: Mauremys reevesii (assembly GCF_016161935.1). Classification (NCBI taxonomy): domain Eukaryota; kingdom Metazoa; phylum Chordata; order Testudines; family Geoemydidae; genus Mauremys; species Mauremys reevesii. The sequence continues at coordinate 2,704,931 of NC_052643.1, forward strand.
GAAACAAATACAATTAATAATACTAATGGGATCTCAGAGGAGAAACATGTAGGGCTGCAGGGGGCAGAAGATCTGCTTCAGGCTTTGGGTCTCCACAGGACACTGACTCACTTAATTATTCTGTTAGCAGCTACAGCCAGAAGCTGTCACCAGCGTGTTACCGTGAAACAGTTCTGCCTAAGCACTGTCCTGCCTGTGCCAACAGCAGTCATCATGGAAACCAATGTCATTATTGATGTGGAACAAAAAAGTTATGGAATGTGCAGGAGGCTCTTTTCTAAAATACTGAACCCTATTTCTCCCTAAACACACACACTCTCTGCAGAGGGAGGAAATGGGGACCTACCAGGGATTTCAATTTCTATAGGCCAGGCACATGCAAAGTTCTGGGTCACAGTTTCAACATTTCTGTGTGTAGCAGATGGTGCTAGTACCTTGGTTTTCCTATATACTGACAATCTTGCTGGCATGTAAATTAGAAGAGAAGATATAGCCCTTCTATTAAGAATGCATGGGAAGGGGCAGAGATTTGCAAAGCTTTTTACTGTAAAACATACATAAATCAAAAGAATTATTAATTGTATTAATTTTGTGTGTACTACATCTTGAAAACTTCCTGCCTTTCCCATGCATCTCCAATGGGGAGTTGTACCTCTGCAGTATCCTGTCAATAATAAAGGATCAGCCATTTTTAAAGATAAGTAAAGATCAATCCACAGTCACATTATTAGATAAGATTAAAAATGGATAAGAGACAGAAACCTCCTGCTTCAAAGTGCATGAAACCTATGACACTAACTTATGCAGCATCAGGAAGAAACCTCCCATGTGCAGGCTATTCTATAATGGTCCACTGGGGACCTCTCTTGCACTTTCCTCTGAAGCATCTGGAACCAGACACTGTAAGATAGGACTTGCCACATTGGACAAGATCAATGGTCCATCCAGTTAGGCAGTGTCCATATTCCTAACTAGACATAACCTAATGTTCTTCCAGGCCTCAGCATATCCCTTCCTCTGGCTCCTCCCTTCTAAGTTGAGCAATTCACTAGGGTTGAGGCTCTTGCTCCCAAGCCAGCGCCTGGTATGCTGCTGTGAATGGCCACACCCACATCCAGCCAAAAGGAGGCTCTGCAGCAGCCATGCAGAGCCAGGCTCCTTCCCCCATTCCCAGAAGGAGGACAGCATTGCAGGTCTGAGTATACTGGCTGTTGGCCCCAAGGGATCCCAGCCAGGGGATACCTGAAACATGGATCTTCAGTCTCTCCTGCAGACTCCACGGGGTTCAAGTGAGAATTCCTGGCCCATCCCCATCATGCTCATCTCTAAGATGTGCTGAGCCAGTCAGTGTTGGGGGACGCCACAGCAGGTCTCTCAGCATTATATCCAGGTTCTCCGCCAAGGCCCTGTGCAGCCTGCAAAGGGAGAGAGATACGGGTCAGCCGCTATGGAACCCAGGGTACACTTCACAGGATGGGTACAAGGAGCCCTGGGACCCCCACACCGCCTGCTTCTATCCTGATCCCCTCACTGCGCAGAAGTTCTCAAGAGTTCATGGTGATGACAGCTGGCTCCTCAGT